>NW_025963276.1:0-208503 GCF_020740725.1 Corvus hawaiiensis | reverse complement strand
AAGGGCGGGGTGGGCGGGGCCAAGGGCGGGGTGGGCGGGGCTAAGGGCGGAGTGGGCGGGGCGAAAGCCGGAAGGGGCGGGGCTAAAGGGGGGGCTTGCCGGGGCTCTAGGGGCCGTAGGGGGGAGGCTAAAAGGGGAATGGGCGAGGCAGAATCGTGTATGGGCAGGGCTAAAGGGGGAAAGGCCGTGGCTGAAGGCGGAATGGGCGTGGCTAAAGGGGGAATGGGCGGGGACAATAGCGGGGTGGGCGGGGCCAAGGGCGGAGTGGGCGGGGCTAAAGCCGGAATGGGCGGGGCTAAAGCCGGAAGGGGCGGGGCTAAAGGGGGGGGCCTTGCCGGGGCTCTAGGGGCCGTAGGGGGGAGGCTAAAAGGGGAATGGGCGAGGCAGAATCGTGTATGGGCAGGGCTAAATGGGGAAAGGCCGTGGCTGAAGGCGGAATGGGCGTGGCTAAAGGGGGAATGGGCGGGGCCAAGGGCGGGGTGGGCGGGGCTAAGGGCGGAGTGGGCGGGCTAAAGCCGGAAGGGGCGGGGCTAAAGCCGGAAGGGGCGGGGCTAAAGGGGGGGGCTTGCCGGGCTCTAGGGGCCGTAGGGGGGAGGCTAAAAGGGGAATGGGCGAGGCAGAATCGTGTATGGGCAGGGCTAAAGGGGGAAAGGCCGTGGCTGAAGGCGGAATGGGCGTGGCTAAAGGGGGAATGGGCGGGGCCAAGGGCGGGGGTGGGCGGGCTAAGGGCGGAGTGGGCGGGGCTAAGGGCGGAAGGGGCGGGGCTAAAGGGGGGGGGCTTGCCGGGGCTCTAGGGGCCGTAGGGGGGAGGCTAAAAGGGGAATGGGCGAGGCAGAATCGTGTATGGGCAGGGCTAAAGGGGGAAAGGCCGTGGCTGAAGGCGGAATGGGCGTGGCTAAAGGGGGAATGGGCGGGGCCAAGGGCGGGGTGGGCGGGGCTAAGGGCGGAGTGGGCGGGGCTAAAGCAGGAAGGGGCGGGCTAAAGCCGGAAGGGGCGGGGCTAAAGGGGGGGGCTTGCCGGGGCTCTAGGGCCGTAGGGGGGAGGCTAAAAGGGGAATGGGCGAGGCAGAATCGTGTATGGGCAGGGCTAAAGGGGGAAAGGCCGTGGCTGAAGGCGGAATGGGCGTGGCTAAAGGGGGAATGGGCGGGGCCAAGGGCGGGGTGGGCGGGCTAAGGGCGGAGTGGGCGGGGCTAAAGCCGGAAGGGGCGGGGCTAAAGCAGGAAGGGGCGGGGCTAAAGGGGGGGGGCTTGCCGGGGCTCTAGGGGCCGTAGGGGGGAGGCTAAAAGGGGAATGGGCGAGGCAGAATCGTGTATGGGCAGGGCTAAAGGGGGAAAGGCCGTGGCTGAAGGCGGAATGGGCGTGGCTAAAGGGGGAATGGGCGGGGCCAAGGGCGGGGTGGGCGGGGCTAAGGGCGGAGTGGGCGGGGCTAAAGCCGGAAGGGGCGGGGCTAAAGCCGGAAGGGGCGGGGCTAAAGGGGGGGGGCTTGCCGGGGCTCTAGGGGCCGTAGGGGGGAGGCTAAAAGGGGAATGGGCGAGGCAGAATCGTGTATGGGCAGGGCTAAAGGGGGAAAGGCCGTGGCTGAAGGCGGAATGGGCGTGGCTAAAGGGGGAATGGGCGGGGCCAGGGCGGGGTGGGCGGGGCTAAGGGCGGAGTGGGCGGGGCTAAAGCCGGAGTGGGCGGGGCGAAAGCCGGAAGGGGCGGGGCTAAAGGGGGGGGCTTGCCGGGGCTCTAGGGGCCGTAGGGGGAGGCTAAAAGGGGAATGGGCGAGGCAGAATCGTGTATGGGCAGGGCTAAAGGGGGAAAGGCCGTGGCTGAAGTCGGAATGGGCGTGGCTAAAGGGGGAATGGGCGGGGCCAAGGGCGGGGTGGGCGGGGCCAAGGGCGGGTGGGCGGGGCTAATGGCGGAGTGGGCGGGGCTAAAGACGGAAGGGGCGGGGCTAAAGGGGGGGGCTTGCCGGGGCTCTAGGGGCCGTAGGGGGGAGGCTAAAAGGGGAATGGGCGAGGCAGAATCGTGTATAGGCAGGGCTAAAGGGGGAAAGGCCGTGGCTGAAGGCGGAATGGGCGTGGCTAAAGGGAAAATGGGCGGGGCCAAGGGCGGGTGGGCGGGGCTAAGGGCGGAGTGGGCGGGGCTAAGGCGGAGTGGGCGGGGCTAAAGCCGGAAGGGGCGGGGGGCTAAAGGGGGGGGCCTTGCCGGGGCTCTAGGGGCCGTAGGGGGGAGGCTAAAAGGGGAATGGGCGAGGCAGAATCGTGTATGGGCAGGGCTAAAGGGGGAAAGCCGTGGCTGAAGGCGGAATGGGCGTGGCTAAAGGGGGAATGGGCGGGGCCAAGGGCGGGGTGGGCGGGCTAAGGGCGGAGTGGGCGGGGCTAAAGCCGGAAGGGGCGGGGCTAAAGGGGGAGGCTTGCCGGGGCTCTAGGGGCCGTAGGGGGGAGGCTAAAAGGGGAATGGGCGAGGCAGAATCGTGTATGGGCAGGGCTAAAGGGGGAAAGGCCGTGGCTGAAGGCGGAATGGGCGTGGCTAAAGGGGGAATGGGCGGGGCCAAGGGCGGGGTGGGCGGGGCTAAGGGCGGAGTGGGCGGGGCTAAAGCCGGAGTGGGCGGGGCTAAAGCCGGAAGGGGCGGGGCTAAAGGGGGGGGCTTGCCGGGGCTCTAGGGGCCGTAGGGGGGAGGCTAAAAGGGGAATGGGCAAAGCAGAATCGTGTATGGGCAGGGCTAAAGGGGGAAAGGCCGTGGCTGAAGGCGGAATGGGCGTGGCTAAAGGGGGAATGGGCGGGGCCAAGGGCGGGGTGGGCGGGGCTAAGGGCGGAGTGGGCGGGGCTAAAGCCGGAAGGGGCGGGGCTAAAGGGGGGGGGCTTGCCGGGGCTCTAGGGGCCGTAGGGGGGAGGCTAAAAGGGGAATGGGCGAGGCAGAATCGTGTATGGGCAGGGCTAAAGGGGGAAAGGCCGTGGCTGAAGGCGGAATGGGCGTGGCTAAAGGGGGAATGGGCGGGGCCAAGGGCGGGGTGGGCGGGGCTAAGGGCGGAGTGGGCGGGGCTAAAGACGGAAGGGGCGGGGCTAAAGGGGGGGGCTTGCCGGGGCTCTAGGGGCCGTAGGGGGGAGGCTAAAAGGGGAATGGGCAAGGCAGAATCGTGTATGGGCAGGGCTAAAGGGGGAAAGGCCGTGGCTGAAGGCGGAATGGGCGTGGCTAAAGGGAAAATGGGCGGGGCCAAGGGCGGGGTGGGCGGGGCTAAGGGGCGGAGTGGGCGGGGGCTAAAGCCGGAAGGGGCGGGGCTAAAGCAGGAAGGGGCGGGGCTAAAGGGGGGGGCTTGCCGGGGCTCTAGGGGCCGTAGGGGGGAGGCTAAAAGGGGAATGGGCGAGGCAGAATCGTGTATGGGCAGGGCTAAAGGGGGAAAGGCCGTGGCTGAAGGCGGAATGGGCGTGGCTAAAGGGGGAATGGGCGGGGCCAAGGGCGGGGTGGGCGGGGCTAAGGGCGGAGTGGGCGGGGCTAAAGCCGGAAGGGGCGGGGCGAAAGCAGGAAGGGGCGGGGCTAAGGGGGGGGGGCTTGCCGGGGCTCTAGGGGCCGTAGGGGGGAGGCTAAAAGGGGAATGGGCGAGGCAGAATCGTGTATGGGCAGGGCTAAAGGGGGAAAGGCCGTGGCTGAAGGCGGAATGGGCGTGGCTAAAGGGGGAATGGGCGGGGCCAAGGGCGGGGTGGGCGGGGCTAAGGGCGGAGTGGGCGGGGCTAAAGACGGAAGGGGCGGGGCTAAAGGGGGGGGGCTTGCCGGGGCTCTAGGGGCCGTAGGGGGGAGGCTAAAAGGGGAATGGGCGAGGCAGAATCGTGTATGGGCAGGGCTAAAGGGGGAAAGGCCGTGGCTGAAGGCGGAATGGGCGTGGCTAAAGGGGGAATGGGCGGGGCTAAGGGCGGAGTGGGCGGGGCTAAAGCCGGAAGGGGCGGGGCTAAAGCCGGAAGGGGCGGGGCTAAAGGGGGGGCTTGCCGGGGCTCTAGGGGCCGTAGGGGGGAGGCTAAAAGGGGAATGGGCGAAGCAGAATCGTGTATAGGCAGGGCTAAAGGGGGAAAGGCCGTGGCTGAAGGCGGAATGGGCGTGGCTAAAGGGGGAATGGGCGGGGCCAAGGGCGGGGTGGGCGGGGCTAAGGGCGGAGTGGGCGGGGCTAAAGCCGGAAGGGGCGGGGCTAAAGCCGGAAGGGGCGGGGCTAAAGGGGGGGGGCTTGCCGGGGCTCTAGGGGCCGTAGGGGGGAGGCTAAAAGGGGAATGGGCAAGGCAGAATCGTGTATGGGCAGGGCTAAAGGGGGAAAGGCCGTGGCTGAAGGCGGAATGGGCGTGGCTAAAGGGGGAATGGGCGGGGCCAAGGGCGGGGTGGGCGGGGCTAAGGGCGGAGTGGGCGGGGCTAAATCCGGAAGGGGCGGGGCTAAAGGGGGGGGGCTTGCCGGGGCTCTAGGGGCCGTAGGGGGGAGGCTAAAAGGGGAATGGGCGAGGCAGAATCGTGTATGGGCAGGGCTAAAGGGGGAAAGGCCGTGGCTGAAGGCGGAATGGGCGTGGCTAAAGGGGGAATGGGCGGGGCCAAGGGCGGGGTGGGCGGGGCTAAAGCCGGAAGGGGCGGGGCTAAAGCCGGAAGGGGCGGGGCTAAAGGGGGGGCTTGCCGGGGCTCTAGGGGCCGTAGGGGGGAGGCTAAAAGGGGAATGGGCGAGGCAGAATCGTGTATAGGCAGGGCTAAAGGGGGAAAGGCCGTGGCTGAAGGCGGAATGGGCGTGGCTAAAGGGGGAATGGGCGGGGCCAAGGGCGGGGTGGGCGGGGCTAAGGGCGGAGTGGGCGGGGCTAAAGCCGGAAGGGGCGGGGCTAAAGCCGGAAGGGGCGGGGCTAAAGGGGGGGGCCTGCCGGGGCTCTAGGGGCCGTAGGGGGGAGGCTAAAAGGGGAATGGGCGAGGCAGAATCGTGTATGGGCAGGGCTAAAGGGGGAAAGGCCGTGGCTGAAGGCGGAATGGGCGTGGCTAAAGGGGGAATGGGCGGGGCCAAGGGCGGAGTGGGCGGGGCTAAGGGCGGAGTGGGCGGGGCTAAAGCCGGAAGGGGCGGGGCTAAAGGGGGGGGCTTGCCGGGGCTCTAGGGGCCGTAGGGGGGAGGCTAAAAGGGGAATGGGCGAGGCAGAATCGTGTATGGGCAGGGCTAAAGGGGGAAAGGCCGTGGCTGAAGGCGGAATGGGCGTGGCTAAAGGGGGAATGGGCGGGGGCCAAGGGCGGGGTGGGCGGGGCTAAGGGCGGAGTGGGCGGGACTAAAGCCGGAAGGGGCGGGGCTAAAGGGGGGGCTTGCCGGGGCTCTAGGGGCCGTAGGGGGGAGGCTAAAAGGGGAATGGGCGAGGCAGAATCGTGTATGGGCAGGGCTAAAGGGGGAAAGGCCGTGGCTAAAGGCGGAATGGGCGTGGCTAAAGGGAAAATGGGCGGGGCCAAGGGCGGGGTGGGCGGGGCTAAGGGCGGAGTGGGCGGGGCTAAAGCCGGAAGGGGCGGGGCTAAAGCCGGAAGGGGCGGGGCTAAGGGGGGGGGGCTTGCCGGGGCTCTAGGGGCCGTAGGGGGGAGGCTAAAAGGGGAATGGGCGAGGCAGAATCGTGTATGGGCAGGGCTAAAGGGGGAAAGGCCGTGGCTGAAGGCGGAATGGGCGTGGCTAAAGGGGGAATGGGCGGGGCCAAGGGCGGAGTGGGCGGGGCTAAGGGCGGAGTGGGCGGGGCTAAAGCCGGAAGGGGCGGGGCTAAAGGGGGGGGCTTGCCGGGGCTCTAGGGGCCGTAGGGGGGAGGCTAAAAGGGGAATGGGCGAGGCAGAATCGTGTATGGGCAGGGCTAAAGGGGGAAGGCCGTGGCTGAAGGCGGAATGGGCGTGGCTAAAGGGGGAATGGGCGGGGACAATAGCGGGTGTGGGCGGGGCCAAGGGCGGGGTGGGCGGGGCTAAGGGCGGAGTGGGCGGGGCTAAAGCCGGAAGGGACGGGGCTAAAGGGGGGGGCTTGCCGGGGCTCTAGGGGCCGTAGGGGGGAGGCTAAAAGGGGAATGGGCGAGGCAGAATCGTGTATGGGCAGGGCTAAAGGGGGAAAGGCCGTGGCTGAAGGCGGAATGGGCGTGGCTAAAGGGGGAATGGGCGGGGCCAAGGGCGGGGTGGGCGGGGCTAAGGGCGGAGTGGGCGGGGGCTAAAGCCGAAAGGGGCGGGGCTAAAGGGGAGGCTTGCCGGGGCTCTAGGGGCCGTAGGGGGGAGGCTAAAAGGGGAATGGGCGAGGCAGAATCGTGTATGGGCAGGGCTAAAGGGGGAAAGGCCGTGGCTAAAGGCGGAATGGGCGTGGCTAAAGGGGGAATGGGCGGGGCCAAGGGCGGGGTGGGCGGGGCCAAGGGCGGAGTGGGCGGGGCTAAAGCCGGAAGGGGCGGGGCTAAAGCCGGAAGGGGCGGGGCTAAAGGGGGGGCTTGCCGGGGCTCTAGGGGCCGTAGGGGGGAGGCTAAAAGGGGAATGGGCGAGGCAGAATCGTGTATGGGCAGGGCTAAAGGGGGAAAGGCCGTGGCTGAAGGCGGAATGGGCGTGGCTAAAGGGGGAATGGGCGGGGCCAAGGGCGGGGTGGGCGGGGCCAAGGGCGGGGTGGGCGGGGCTAAGGGCGGAGTGGGCGGGGCTAAAGCCGGAAGGGGCGGGGCTAAAGGGGGGGCTTGCCGGGGCTCTAGGGGCCGTAGGGGGGAGGCTAAAAGGGGAATGGGCGAGGCAGAATCGTGTATGGGCAGGGCTAAAGGGGGAAAGGCCGTGGCTGAAGGCGGAATGGGCGTGGCTAAAGGGAAAATGGGCGGGGCCAAGGGCGGGGTGGGCGGGGCTAAGGGCGGAGTGGGCGGGGCTAAAGCCGGAAGGGGCGGGGCTAAAGCCGGAAGGGGCGGGGCTAAAGGGGGGGGGCTTGCCGGGGCTCTAGGGGCCGTAGGGGGGAGGCTAAAAGGGGAATGGGCGAGGCAGAATCGTGTATGGGCAGGGCTAAAGGGGGAAAGGCCGTGGCTGAAGGCGGAATGGGCGTGGCTAAAGGGGGAATGGGCGGGGCCAAGGGCGGGGTGGGCGGGGCTAAGGGCGGAGTGGGCGGGGCTAAAGCCGGAGTGGGCGGGGCTAAAGGGGGGGGCTTGCCGGGGCTCTAGGGGCCGTAGGGGGGAGGCTAAAAGGGGAATGGGCGAGGCAGAATCGTGTATGGGCAGGGCTAAAGGGGGAAAGGCTGTGGCTGAAGGCGGAATGGGCGTGGCTAAAGGGGGAATGGGCGGGGCCAAGGGCGGGGTGGGCGGGGCTAAGGGCGGAGTGGGCGGGGCTAAAGCCGGAAGGGGCGGGGCTAAAGGGGGGGCTTGCCGGGGCTCTAGGGGCCGTAGGGGGGAGGCTAAAAGGGGAATGGGCGAGGCAGAATCGTGTATGGGCAGGGCTAAAGGGGGAAAGGCCGTGGCTGAAGGCGGAATGGGCGTGGCTAAAGGGAAAATGGGCGGGGCCAAGGGCGGGGTGGGCGGGGCCAAGGGCGGAGTGGGCGGGGCTAAAGCCGGAGTGGGCGGGGCTAAAGACGGAAGGGGCGGGGCTAAAGGGGGGGGGCTTGCCGGGGCTCTAGGGGCCGTAGGGGGGAGGCTAAAAGGGGAATGGGCGAGGCAGAATCGTGTATGGGCAGGGCTAAAGGGGGAAAGGCCGTGGCTGAAGGCGGAATGGGCGTGGCTAAAGGGGGAATGGGCGGGGCCAAAAGCGGGGTGGGCGGGGCTAAAGCCGGAAGGGGCGGGGCTAAAGCCGGAAGGGGCGGGGCTAAAGGGGGGGGGCTTGCCGGGGCTCTAGGGGCCGTAGGGGGGAGGCTAAAAGGGGAATGGGCGAGGCAGAATCGTGTATAGGCAGGGCTAAAGGGGGAAAGGCCGTGGCTGAAGGCGGAATGGGCGTGGCTAAAGGGAAAATGGGCGGGGCCAAGGGCGGGGTGGGCGGGGCTAAGGGCGGAGTGGGCGGGGCTAAAGCCGGAAGGGGCGGGGCTAAAGGGGGGGCTTGCCGGGGCTCTAGGGGCCGTAGGGGGGAGGCTAAAAGGGGAATGGGCGAGGCAGAATCGTGTATGGGCAGGGCTAAAGGGGGAAAGGCCGTGGCTGAAGGCGGAATGGGCGTGGCTAAAGGGAAAATGGGCGGGGCCAAGGGCGGGGTGGGCGGGGCCAAGGGCGGAGTGGGCGGGGCTAAAGCCGGAGTGGGCGGGGCGAAAGTCGGAAGGGGCGGGGCTAAAGGGGGGGGGGCCTGCCGGGGCTCTAGGGGCCGTAGGGGGGAGGCTAAAAGGGGAATGGGCGAGGCAGAATCGTGTATGGGCAGGGCTAAAGAGGGAAAGGCCGTGGCTGAAGGCGGAATGGGCGTGGCTAAAGGGGGAATGGGCGGGGCCAAGGGCGGGGTGGGCGGGGCTAAAGCCGGAAGGGGCGGGGCTAAAGCCGGAAGGGGCGGGGCTAAAGGGGGGGGCTTGCCGGGGCTCTAGGGGCCGAAGGGGGGAGGCTAAAAGGGGAATGGGCGAGGCAGAATCGTGTATAGGCAGGGCTAAAGGGGGAAAGGCCGTGGCTGAAGGCGGAATGGGCGTGGCTAAAGGGAAAATGGGCGGGGCCAAGGGCGGGGTGGGCGGGGCTAAGGGCGGAGTGGGCGGGGCTAAAGCCGGAGTGGGCGGGGCTAAAGCCGGAAGGGGCGGGGCTAAAGGGGGGGGCCTTGCCGGGGCTCTAGGGGCCGTAGGGGGGAGGCTAAAAGGGGAATGGGCGAGGCAGAATCGTGTATGGGCAGGGCTAAAGGGGGAAAGGCCGTGGCTGAAGGCGGAATGGGCGTGGCTAAAGGGGGAATGGGCGGGGCCAAGGGCGGGGTGGGCGGGGCTAAGGGCGGAGTGGGCGGGGCTAAAGCCGGAAGGGGCGGGGCTAAAGGGGGAGGCTTGCCGGGGCTCTAGGGGCCGTAGGGGGGAGGCTAAAAGGGGAATGGGCGAGGCAGAATCGTGTATGGGCAGGGCTAAAGGGGGAAAGGCCGTGGCTGAAGGCGGAATGGGCGTGGCTAAAGGGGGAATGGGCGGGGCCAAGGGCGGGGTGGGCGGGGCTAAGGGCGGAGTGGGCGGGGCTAAAGCCGGAAGGGGCGGGGCTAAAGCAGGAAGGGGCGGGGCTAAAGGGGGGGGGCTTGCCGGGGCTCTAGGGGCCGTAGGGGGGAGGCTAAAAGGGGAATGGGCGAGGCAGAATCGTGTATGGGCAGGGCTAAAGGGGGAAAGGCCGTGGCTGAAGGCGGAATGGGCGTGGCTAAAGGGGGAATGGGCGGGGCCAAGGGCGGGGTGGGCGGGGCTAAGGGCGGAGTGGGCGGGGCTAAAGCCGGAAGGGGCGGGGCTAAAGCAGGAAGGGGCGGGGCTAAAGGGGGGGGCTTGCCGGGGCTCTAGGGGCCGTAGGGGGGAGGCTAAAAGGGGAATGGGCGAGGCAGAATCGTGTATGGGCAGGGCTAAAGGGGGAAAGGCCGTGGCTGAAGGCGGAATGGGCGTGGCTAAAGGGGGAATGGGCGGGGCCAAGGGCGGGGTGGGCGGGGCTAAGGGCGGAGTGGGCGGGGCTAAAGCCGGAAGGGGCGGGGCGAAAGCCGGAAGGGGCGGGGCTAAAGGGGGGGGGGCTTGCCGGGGCTCTAGGGGCCGTAGGGGGGAGGCTAAAAGGGGAATGGGCGAGGCAGAATCGTGTATGGGCAGGGCTAAAGGGGGAAAGGCCGTGGCTGAAGGCGGAATGGGCGTGGCTAAAGGGGGAATGGGCGGGGCCAAGGGCGGGGTGGGCGGGGCTAAGGGTGGAGTGGGCGGGGCTAAAGCCGGAAGGGGCGGGGCTAAAGGGGGGGGGCTTGCCGGGGCTCTAGGGGCCGTAGGGGGGAGGCTAAAAGGGGAATGGGCGAGGCAGAATCGTGTATGGGCAGGGCTAAAGGGGGAAAGGCCGTGGCTGAAGGCGGAATGGGCGTGGCTAAAGGGGGAATGGGCGGGGCCAAGGGCGGGGTGGGCGGGGCTAAGGGCGGAGTGGGCGGGGCTAAAGCCGGAGTGGGCGGGGCGAAAGCCGGAAGGGGCGGGGCTAAAGGGGGGGGGCTTGCCGGGGCTCTAGGGGCCGTAGGGGGGAGGCTAAAAGGGGAATGGGCGAGGCAGAATCGTGTATGGGCAGGGCTAAAGGGGGAAAGGCCGTGGCTGAAGGCGGAATGGGCGTGGCTAAAGGGGGAATGGGCGGGGCCAAGGGCGGGGTGGGCGGGGCTAAGGGCGGAGTGGGCGGGGCTAAAGCCGGAAGGGGCGGGGCTAAAGGGGGGGGCTTGCCGGGGCTCTAGGGGCCGTAGGGGGGAGGCTAAAAGGGGAATGGGCGAGGCAGAATCGTGTATGGGCAGGGCTAAAGGGGGAAAGGCTGTGGCTGAAGGCGGAATGGGCGTGGCTAAAGGGGGAATGGGCGGGGCCAAGGGCGGGGTGGGCGGGGCTAAGGGCGGAGTGGGCGGGGCTAAAGCCGGAAGGGGCGGGGCTAAAGGGGGGGCTTGCCGGGGCTCTAGGGGCCGTAGGGGGGAGGCTAAAAGGGGAATGGGCGAGGCAGAATCGTGTATGGGCAGGGCTAAAGGGGGAAAGGCCGTGGCTGAAGGCGGAATGGGCGTGGCTAAAGGGGGAATGGGCGGGGCCAAGGGCGGGGTGGGCGGGGCTAAAGCCGGAATGGGCGGGGCTAAAGCCGGAAAGGGCGGGGCTAAAGGGGGGGGCTTGCCGGGGCTCTAGGGGCCGTAGGGGGGAGGCTAAAAGGGGAATGGGCGAGGCAGAATCGTGTATGGGCAGGGCTAAAGGGGGAAAGGCCGTGGCTGAAGGCGGAATGGGCGTGGCTAAAGGGGGAATGGGCGGGGCCAAGGGCGGAGTGGGCGGGGCTAAGGGCGGAGTGGGCGGGGCTAAGGGCGGAAGGGGCGGGGCTAAAGCCGGAAGGGGCGGGGCTAAAGGGGGGGGCTTGCCGGGGCTCTAGGGGCCGTAGAGGGGAGGCTAAAAGGAGAATGGGCGAGGCAGAATCGTGTATGGGCAGGGCTAAAGGGGGAAAGGCCGTGGCTGAAGGCGGAATGGGCGTGGATAAAGGGGGAATGGGCGGGGCCAAGGGCGGGGTGGGCGGGGCTAAAGCCGGAGTGGGCGGGGCTAAAGCCGGAAGGGGCGGGGCTAAAGGGGGGGGCTTGCCGGGGCTCATGGGGCCGTAGGGGGGAGGCTAAAAGGGGAATGGGCGAGGCAGAATCGTGTATGGGCAGGGCTAAAGGGGGAAAGGCCGTGGCTGAAGGCGGAATGGGCGTGGCTAAAGGGGGAATGGGCGGGGCCAAGGGCGGGGTGGGCGGGGCCAAGGGCGGGGTGGGCGGGGCTAAGGGCGTAGTGGGCGGGGCGAAAGCCGGAAGGGGCGGGGCTAAAGGGGGGGGCTTGCCGGGGCTCTAGGGGCCGTAGGGGGGAGGCTAAAAGGGGAATGGGCGAGGCAGAATCGTGTATGGGCAGGGCTAAAGGGGGAAAGGCCGTGGCTGAAGGCGGAATGGGCGTGGCTAAAGGGGGAATGGGCGGGGCCAAGGGCGGGGTGGGCGGGGCCAAGGGCGGGGTGGGCGGGGCTAAGGGCGGAGTGGGCGGGGCGAAAGCCGGAAGGGGCGGGGCTAAAGGGGGGGCTTGCCGGGGCTCTAGGGGCCGTAGGGGGGAGGCTAAAAGGGGAATGGGCGAGGCAGAATCGTGTATGGGCAGGGCTAAAGGGGGAAAGGCCGTGGCTGAAGGCGGAATGGGCGTGGCTAAAGGGGGAATGGGCGGGGCCAAGGGCGGGGTGGGCGGGGCCAAGGGCGGAGTGGGCGGGGCTAAAGCCGGAATGGGCGGGGCTAAAGCCGGAAGGGGCGGGGCTAAAGGGGGGGGCCTTGCCGGGGCTCTAGGGGCCGTAGGGGGGAGGCTAAAAGGGGAATGGGCGAGGCAGAATCGTGTATGGGCAGGGCTAAATGGGGAAAGGCCGTGGCTGAAGGCGGAATGGGCGTGGCTAAAGGGGGAATGGGCGGGGCCAAGGGCGGGGTGGGCGGGGCTAAGGGCGGAGTGGGCGGGGCTAAAGCCGGAAGGGGCGGGGCTAAAGCCGGAAGGGGCGGGGCTAAAGGGGGGGGCTTGCCGGGGCTCTAGGGGCCGTAGGGGGGAGGCTAAAAGGGGAATGGGCGAGGCAGAATCGTGTATGGGCAGGGCTAAAGGGGGAAAGGCCGTGGCTGAAGGCGGAATGGGCGTGGCTAAAGGGGGAATGGGCGGGGCCAAGGGCGGGGTGGGCGGGGCTAAGGGCGGAGTGGGCGGGGCTAAGGGCGGAAGGGGCGGGGCTAAAGGGGGGGGGCTTGCCGGGGCTCTAGGGGCCGTAGGGGGGAGGCTAAAAGGGGAATGGGCGAGGCAGAATCGTGTATGGGCAGGGCTAAAGGGGGAAAGGCCGTGGCTGAAGGCGGAATGGGCGTGGCTAAAGGGGGAATGGGCGGGGCCAAGGGCGGGGTGGGCGGGGCTAAGGGCGGAGTGGGCGGGGCTAAAGCAGGAAGGGGCGGGGCTAAAGCCGGAAGGGGCGGGGCTAAAGGGGGGGGCTTGCCGGGGCTCTAGGGGCCGTAGGGGGGAGGCTAAAAGGGGAATGGGCGAGGCAGAATCGTGTATGGGCAGGGCTAAAGGGGGAAAGGCCGTGGCTGAAGGCGGAATGGGCGTGGCTAAAGGGGGAATGGGCGGGGCCAAGGGCGGGGTGGGCGGGGCTAAGGGCGGAGTGGGCGGGGCTAAAGCCGGAAGGGGCGGGTCTAAAGCCGGAAGGGGCGGGGCTAAGGGGGGGGGCTTGCCGGGGCTCTAGGGGCCGTAGGGGGGAGGCTAAAAGGGGAATGGGCGAGGCAGAATCGTGTATGGGCAGGGCTAAAGGGGGAAAGGCCGTGGCTGAAGGCGGAATGGGCGTGGCTAAAGGGGGAATGGGCGGGGCCAAGGGCGGGGTGGGCGGGGCTAAGGGCGGAGTGGGCGGGGCTAAAGCCGGAAGGGGCGGGGCTAAAGCCGGAAGGGGCGGGGCTAAAGGGGGGGGGCTTGCCGGGGCTCTAGGGGCCGTAGGGGGGAGGCTAAAAGGGGAATGGGCGAGGCAGAATCGTGTATGGGCAGGGCTAAAGGGGGAAAGGCCGTGGCTGAAGGCGGAATGGGCGTGGCTAAAGGGGGAATGGGCGGGGCCAAGGGCGGGGTGGGCGGGGCTAAGGGCGGAGTGGGCGGGGCTAAAGCCGGAGTGGGCGGGGCGAAAGCCGGAAGGGGCGGGGCTAAAGGGGGGGGCTTGCCGGGGCTCTAGGGGCCGTAGGGGGGAGGCTAAAAGGGGAATGGGCGAGGCAGAATCGTGTATGGGCAGGGCTAAAGGGGGAAAGGCCGTGGCTGAAGTCGGAATGGGCGTGGCTAAAGGGGGAATGGGCGGGGCCAAGGGCGGGGTGGGCGGGGCCAAGGGCGGGGTGGGCGGGGCTAATGGCGGAGTGGGCGGGGCTAAAGACGGAAGGGGCGGGGCTAAAGGGGGGGGGCTTGCCGGGGCTCTAGGGGCCGTAGGGGGGAGGCTAAAAGGGGAATGGGCGAGGCAGAATCGTGTATAGGCAGGGCTAAAGGGGGAAAGGCCGTGGCTGAAGGCGGAATGGGCGTGGCTAAAGGGAAAATGGGCGGGGCCAAGGGCGGGGTGGGCGGGGCTAAGGGCGGAGTGGGCGGGGCTAAGGGCGGAGTGGGCGGGGCTAAAGCCGGAAGGGGCGGGGCTAAAGGGGGGGGCCTTGCCGGGGCTCTAGGGGCCGTAGGGGGGAGGCTAAAAGGGGAATGGGCGAGGCAGAATCGTGTATGGGCAGGGCTAAAGGGGGAAAGGCCGTGGCTGAAGGCGGAATGGGCGTGGCTAAAGGGGGAATGGGCGGGGCCAAGGGCGGGGTGGGCGGGGCTAAGGGCGGAGTGGGCGGGGCTAAAGCCGGAAGGGGCGGGGCTAAAGGGGGAGGCTTGCCGGGGCTCTAGGGGCCGTAGGGGGGAGGCTAAAAGGGGAATGGGCGAGGCAGAATCGTGTATGGGCAGGGCTAAAGGGGGAAAGGCCGTGGCTGAAGGCGGAATGGGCGTGGCTAAAGGGGGAATGGGCGGGGCCAAGGGCGGGGTGGGCGGGGCTAAGGGCGGAGTGGGCGGGGCTAAAGCCGGAGTGGGCGGGGCTAAAGCCGGAAGGGGCGGGGCTAAAGGGGGGGGGCTTGCCGGGGCTCTAGGGGCCGTAGGGGGGAGGCTAAAAGGGGAATGGGCAAAGCAGAATCGTGTATGGGCAGGGCTAAAGGGGGAAAGGCCGTGGCTGAAGGCGGAATGGGCGTGGCTAAAGGGGGAATGGGCGGGGCCAAGGGCGGGGTGGGCGGGGCTAAGGGCGGAGTGGGCGGGGCTAAAGCCGGAAGGGGCGGGGCTAAAGGGGGGGGCTTGCCGGGGCTCTAGGGGCCGTAGGGGGGAGGCTAAAAGGGGAATGGGCGAGGCAGAATCGTGTATGGGCAGGGCTAAAGGGGGAAAGGCCGTGGCTGAAGGCGGAATGGGCGTGGCTAAAGGGGGAATGGGCGGGGCCAAGGGCGGGGTGGGCGGGGCTAAGGGCGGAGTGGGCGGGGCTAAAGACGGAAGGGGCGGGGCTAAAGGGGGGGGCTTGCCGGGGCTCTAGGGGCCGTAGGGGGGAGGCTAAAAGGGGAATGGGCGAGGCAGAATCGTGTATGGGCAGGGCTAAAGGGGGAAAGGCCGTGGCTGAAGGCGGAATGGGCGTGGCTAAAGGGAAAATGGGCGGGGCCAAGGGCGGGGTGGGCGGGGCTAAGGGCGGAGTGGGCGGGGCTAAAGCCGGAAGGGGCGGGGCTAAAGCCGGAAGGGGCGGGGCTAAAGGGGGGGGCTTGCCGGGGCTCTAGGGGCCGTAGGGGGGAGGCTAAAAGGGGAATGGGCGAGGCAGAATCGTGTATGGGCAGGGCTAAAGGGGGAAAGGCCGTGGCTGAAGGCGGAATGGGCGTGGCTAAAGGGGGAATGGGCGGGGCCAAGGGCGGAGTGGGCGGGGCTAAGGGCGGAGTGGGCGGGGCTAAAGCCGGAAGGGGCGGGGCGAAAGCAGGAAGGGGCGGGGCTAAAGGGGGGGGGCTTGCCGGGGCTCTAGGGGCCGTAGGGGGGAGGCTAAAAGGGGAATGGGCGAGGCAGAATCGTGTATGGGCAGGGCTAAAGGGGGAAAGGCCGTGGCTGAAGGCGGAATGGGCGTGGCTAAAGGGGGAATGGGCGGGGCCAAGGGCGGGGTGGGCGGGGCTAAAGCCGGAGTGGGCGGGGCTAAAGACGGAAGGGGCGGGGCTAAAGGGGGGGGGCTTGCCGGGGCTCTAGGGGCCGTAGGGGGGAGGCTAAAAGGGGAATGGGCGAGGCAGAATCGTGTATGGGCAGGGCTAAAGGGGGAAAGGCCGTGGCTGAAGGCGGAATGGGCGTGGCTAAAGGGGGAATGGGCGGGGCCAAGGGCGGGGTGGGCGGGGCTAAAGCCGGAAGGGGCGGGGCTAAAGCCGGAAGGGGCGGGGCTAAAGGGGGGGCTTGCCGGGGCTCTAGGGGCCGTAGGGGGGAGGCTAAAAGGGGAATGGGCGAGGCAGAATCGTGTATAGGCAGGGCTAAAGGGGGAAAGGCCGTGGCTGAAGGCGGAATGGGCGTGGCTAAAGGGAAAATGGGCGGGGCCAAGGGCGGGGTGGGCGGGGCTAAGGGCGGAGTGGGCGGGGCTAAAGCCGGAAGGGGCGGGGCTAAAGCCGGAAGGGGCGGGGCTAAAGGGGGGGGGCTTGCCGGGGCTCTAGGGGCCGTAGGGGGGAGGCTAAAAGGGGAATGGGCAAGGCAGAATCGTGTATGGGCAGGGCTAAAGGGGGAAAGGCCGTGGCTGAAGGCGGAATGGGCGTGGCTAAAGGGGGAATGGGCGGGGCCAAGGGCGGGGTGGGCGGGGCTAAGGGCGGAGTGGGCGGGGCTAAATCCGGAAGGGGCGGGGCTAAAGGGGGGGGGCTTGCCGGGGCTCTAGGGGCCGTAGGGGGGAGGCTAAAAGGGGAATGGGCGAGGCAGAATCGTGTATGGGCAGGGCTAAAGGGGGAAAGGCCGTGGCTGAAGGCGGAATGGGCGTGGCTAAAGGGGGAATGGGCGGGGCCAAGGGCGGGGTGGGCGGGGCTAAAGCCGGAGTGGGCGGGGCTAAAGCCGGAAGGGGCGGGGCTAAAGGGGGGGCTTGCCGGGGCTCTAGGGGCCGTAGGGGGGAGGCTAAAAGGGGAATGGGCGAGGCAGAATCGTGTATAGGCAGGGCTAAAGGGGGAAAGGCCGTGGCTGAAGGCGGAATGGGCGTGGCTAAAGGGGGAATGGGCGGGGCCAAGGGCGGGGTGGGCGGGGCTAAGGGCGGAGTGGGCGGGGCTAAAGCCGGAAGGGGCGGGGCTAAAGCCGGAAGGGGCGGGGCTAAAGGGGGGGGGCCTGCCGGGGCTCTAGGGGCCGTAGGGGGGGAGGCTAAAAGGGGAATGGGCGAGGCAGAATCGTGTATGGGCAGGGCTAAAGGGGGGAAAGGCCGTGGCTGAAGGCGGAATGGGCGTGGCTAAAGGGGGAATGGGCGGGGCCAAGGGCGGGGTGGGCGGGGCTAAGGGCGGAGTGGGCGGGGCTAAAGCCGGAAGGGGCGGGGCTAAAGGGGGGGGCTTGCCGGGGCTCTAGGGGCCGTAGGGGGGAGGCTAAAAGGGGAATGGGCGAGGCAGAATCGTGTATGGGCAGGGCTAAAGGGGGAAAGGCCGTGGCTGAAGGCGGAATGGGCGTGGCTAAAGGGGGAATGGGCGGGGGCCAAGGGCGGGGTGGGCGGGGCTAAGGGCGGAGTGGGCGGGACTAAAGCCGGAAGGGGCGGGGCTAAAGGGGGGGCTTGCCGGGGCTCTAGGGGCCGTAGGGGGGAGGCTAAAAGGGGAATGGGCGAGGCAGAATCGTGTATGGGCAGGGCTAAAGGGGGAAAGGCCGTGGCTAAAGGCGGAATGGGCGTGGCTAAAGGGAAAATGGGCGGGGCCAAGGGCGGGGTGGGCGGGGCTAAGGGCGGAGTGGGCGGGGCTAAAGCCGGAAGGGGCGGGGCTAAAGCCGGAAGGGGCGGGGCTAAGGGGGGGGGGCTTGCCGGGGCTCTAGGGGCCGTAGGGGGGAGGCTAAAAGGGGAATGGGCGAGGCAGAATCGTGTATGGGCAGGGCTAAAGGGGGAAAGGCCGTGGCTGAAGGCGGAATGGGCGTGGCTAAAGGGGGAATGGGCGGGGCCAAGGGCGGAGTGGGCGGGGCTAAGGGCGGAGTGGGCGGGGCTAAAGCCGGAAGGGGCGGGGCTAAAGGGGGGGGCTTGCCGGGGCTCTAGGGGCCGTAGGGGGGAGGCTAAAAGGGGAATGGGCGAGGCAGAATCGTGTATGGGCAGGGCTAAAGGGGGAAAGGCCGTGGCTGAAGGCGGAATGGGCGTGGCTAAAGGGGGAATGGGCGGGGACAATAGCGGGGTGGCCGGGGCCAAGGGCGGGGTGGGCGGGGCTAAGGGCGGAGTGGGCGGGGCTAAAGCCGGAAGGGGCGGGGCTAAAGGGGGGGGCTTGCCGGGGCTCTAGGGGCCGTAGGGGGGAGGCTAAAAGGGGAATGGGCGAGGCAGAATCGTGTATGGGCAGAGCTAAAGGGGGAAAGGCCGTGGCTGAAGGCGGAATGGGCGTGGCTAAAGGGGGAATGGGCGGGGCCAAGGGCGGGGTGGGCGGGGCTAAGGGCGGAGTGGGCGGGGCTAAAGCCGAAAGGGGCGGGGCTAAAGGGGGGGCTTGCCGGGGCTCTAGGGGCCGTAGGGGGGAGGCTAAAAGGGGAATGGGCGAGGCAGAATCGTGTATGGGCAGGGCTAAAGGGGGAAAGGCCGTGGCTAAAGGCGGAATGGGCGTGGCTAAAGGGGGAATGGGCGGGGCCAAGGGCGGGGGTGGGCGGGGCCAAGGGCGGAGTGGGCGGGGCTAAAGCCGGAAGGGGCGGGGCTAAAGCCGGAAGGGGCGGGGCTAAAGGGGGGGGCTTGCCGGGGCTCTAGGGGCCGTAGGGGGGAGGCTAAAAGGGGAATGGGCGAGGCAGAATCGTGTATGGGCAGGGCTAAAGGGGGAAAGGCCGTGGCTGAAGGCGGAATGGGCGTGGCTAAAGGGGGAATGGGCGGGGCCAAGGGCGGGGTGGGCGGGGCCAAGGGCGGGGTGGGCGGGGCTAAGGGCGGAGTGGGCGGGGCTAAAGCCGGAAGGGGCGGGGCTAAAGGGGGGGCTTGCCGGGGCTCTAGGGGCCGTAGGGGGGAGGCTAAAAGGGGAATGGGCGAGGCAGAATCGTGTATGGGCAGGGCTAAAGGGGGAAAGGCCGTGGCTGAAGGCGGAATGGGCGTGGCTAAAGGGAAAATGGGCGGGGCCAAGGGCGGGGTGGGCGGGGCTAAGGGCGGAGTGGGCGGGGCTAAAGCCGGAAGGGGCGGGGCTAAAGCCGGAAGGGGCGGGGCTAAAGGGGGGGGGCTTGCCGGGGCTCTAGGGGCCGTAGGGGGGAGGCTAAAAGGGGAATGGGCGAGGCAGAATCGTGTATGGGCAGGGCTAAAGGGGGAAAGGCCGTGGCTGAAGGCGGAATGGGCGTGGCTAAAGGGGGAATGGGCGGGGCCAAGGGCGGGGTGGGCGGGGCTAAGGGCGGAGTGGGCGGGGCTAAAGCCGGAGTGGGCGGGGCTAAAGGGGGGGGCTTGCCGGGGCTCTAGGGGCCGTAGGGGGGAGGCTAAAAGGGGAATGGGCGAGGCAGAATCGTGTATGGGCAGGGCTAAAGGGGGAAAGGCTGTGGCTGAAGGCGGAATGGGCGTGGCTAAAGGGGGAATGGGGCGGGGCCAAGGGCGGGGTGGGCGGGGCTAAGGGCGGAGTGGGCGGGGCTAAAGCCGGAAGGGGCGGGGCTAAAGGGGGGGCTTGCCGGGGCTCTAGGGGCCGTAGGGGGGAGGCTAAAAGGGGAATGGGCGAGGCAGAATCGTGTATGGGCAGGGCTAAAGGGGGAAAGGCCGTGGCTGAAGGCGGAATGGGCGTGGCTAAAGGGAAAATGGGCGGGGCCAAGGGCGGGGTGGGCGGGGCCAAGGGCGGAGTGGGCGGGGCTAAAGCCGGAGTGGGCGGGGCTAAAGACGGAAGGGGCGGGGCTAAAGGGGGGGGGCTTGCCGGGGCTCTAGGGGCCGTAGGGGGGAGGCTAAAAGGGGAATGGGCGAGGCAGAATCGTGTATGGGCAGGGCTAAAGGGGGAAAGGCCGTGGCTGAAGGCGGAATGGGCGTGGCTAAAGGGGGAATGGGCGGGGCCAAAAGCGGGGTGGGCGGGGCTAAAGCCGGAAGGGGCGGGGCTAAAGCCGGAAGGGGCGGGGCTAAAGGGGGGGGGCTTGCCGGGGCTCTAGGGGCCGTAGGGGGGAGGCTAAAAGGGGAATGGGCGAGGCAGAATCGTGTATAGGCAGGGCTAAAGGGGGAAAGGCCGTGGCTGAAGGCGGAATGGGCGTGGCTAAAGGGAAAATGGGCGGGGCCAAGGGCGGGGTGGGCGGGGCTAAGGGCGGAGTGGGCGGGGCTAAAGCCGGAAGGGGCGGGGCTAAAGGGGGGGGGCTTGCCGGGGCTCTAGGGGCCGTAGGGGGGAGGCTAAAAGGGGAATGGGCGAGGCAGAATCGTGTATAGGCAGGGCTAAAGGGGGAAAGGCCGTGGCTGAAGGCGGAATGGGCGTGGCTAAAGGGAAAATGGGCGGGGCCAAGGGCGGGGTGGGCGGGGCTAAGGGCGGAGTGGGCGGGGCTAAAGCCGGAGTGGGCGGGGCGAAAGTCGGAAGGGGCGGGGCTAAAGGGGGGGGGGCCTGCCGGGGCTCTAGGGGCCGTAGGGGGGAGGCTAAAAGGGGAATGGGCGAGGCAGAATCGTGTATGGGCAGGGCTAAAGAGGGAAAGGCCGTGGCTGAAGGCGGAATGGGCGTGGCTAAAGGGGGAATGGGCGGGGCCAAGGGCGGGGTGGGCGGGGCTAAAGCCGGAAGGGGCGGGGCTAAAGCCGGAAGGGGCGGGGCTAAAGGGGGGGGCTTGCCGGGGCTCTAGGGGCCGAAGGGGGGAGGCTAAAAGGGGAATGGGCGAGGCAGAATCGTGTATAGGCAGGGCTAAAGGGGGAAAGGCCGTGGCTGAAGGCGGAATGGGCGTGGCTAAAGGGAAAATGGGCGGGGCCAAGGGCGGGGTGGGCGGGGCTAAGGGCGGAGTGGGCGGGGCTAAAGCCGGAGTGGGCGGGGCTAAAGCCGGAAGGGGCGGGGCTAAAGGGGGGGGGCCTTGCCGGGGCTCTAGGGGCCGTAGGGGGGAGGCTAAAAGGGGAATGGGCGAGGCAGAATCGTGTATGGGCAGGGCTAAAGGGGGAAAGGCCGTGGCTGAAGGCGGAATGGGCGTGGCTAAAGGGGGAATGGGCGGGGGCCAAGGGCGGGGTGGGCGGGGCTAAGGGCGGAGTGGGCGGGGCTAAAGCCGGAAGGGGCGGGGCTAAAGGGGGAGGCTTGCCGGGGCTCTAGGGGCCGTAGGGGGGAGGCTAAAAGGGGAATGGGCGAGGCAGAATCGTGTATGGGCAGGGCTAAAGGGGGAAAGGCCGTGGCTGAAGGCGGAATGGGCGTGGCTAAAGGGGGAATGGGCGGGGCCAAGGGCGGGGTGGGCGGGGCTAAAGCCGGAAGGGGCGGGGCTAAAGCCGGAAGGGGCGGGGCTAAAGGGGGGGGCTTGCCGGGGCTCTAGGGGCCGTAGGGGGGAGGCTAAAAGGGGAATGGGCGAGGCAGAATCGTGTATGGGCAGGGCTAAAGGGGGAAAGGCCGTGGCTGAAGGCGGAATGGGCGTGGCTAAAGGGAAAATGGGCGGGGCCAAGGGCGGGGTGGGCGGGGCTAAGGGCGGGGTGGGCGGGGCTAAGGGCGGAGTGGGCGGGGCTAAAGCAGGAAGGGGCGGGGCTAAAGGGGGGGGCTTGCCGGGGCTCTAGGGGCCGTAGGGGGGAGGCTAAAAGGGGAATGGGCGAGGCAGAATCGTATATGGGCAGGGCTAAAGGGGGAAAGGCCGTGGCTGAAGGCGGAATGGGCGGGGCAAAAGGGGGAATGGGCGGGGCCAAGGGCGGGGTGGGCGGGGCCAAGGGCGGAATGGGCGGGGCTAAAGGCGGAGTGGGCGGGGCTAAAGCCGGAAGGGGCGGGGCTAAAACCGGAAGGGGCGGGGCTAAAGGGGGGGGGCTTGCCGGGGCTCTAGGGGCCGTACGGGGGAGGGTAAAAGGGGAATGGGCGAGGCAGAATCGTGTATGGGCAGGGCTAAAGGGGGAAAGGCCGTGGCTAAAGGCGGAATGGGCGTGGCTAAAGGGGGAAATGGGCGGGGCCAAGGGCGGGGTGGGCGGGGCTAAAGCCGGAAGGGGCGGGGCTAAAGCCGGAAGGGGCGGGGCTAAAGGGGGGGGGCTTGCCGGGGCTCTAGGGGCCGTAGGGGGGAGGCTAAAAGGGGAATGGGCGAGGCAGAATCGTGTATGGGCAGGGCTAAAGGGGGAAAGGCCGTGGCTGAAGGCGGAATGGGCGTGGCTAAAGGGGAATGGGCGGGGCCAAGGGCGGGGTGGGCGGGGCTAAGGGCGGAGTGGGCAGGGCTAAAGCCGGAAGGGGCGGGGCGAAAGCCGGAAGGGGCGGGGCTAAAGGGGGGGGGGCTTGCCGGGGCTCTAGGGGCCGTAGGGGGGAGGCTAAAAGGGGAATGGGCGAGGCAGAATCGTGTATGGGCAGGGCTAAAGGGGGAAAGGCCGTGGCTGAAGGCGGAATGGGCGTGGCTAAAGGGGGAATGGGCGGGGCCAAGGGCGGGGTGGGCGGGGCTAAGGGCGGAGTGGGCGGGGCTAAAGACGGAAGGGGCGGGGCTAAAGGGGGGGGGGCTTGCCGGGGCTCTAGGGGCCGTAGGGGGGAGGCTAAAAGGGGAATGGGCGAGGCAGAATCGTGTATGGGCAGGGCTAAAGGGGGAAAGGCCGTGGCTGAAGGCGGAATGGGCGTGGCTAAAGGGGGAATGGGCGGGGCCAAGGGCGGGGTGGGCGGGGCTAAGGGCGGAGTGGGCGGGGCTAAAGCCGCCGGAGTGGGCGGGGCGAAAGCCGGAAGGGGCGGGGCTAAAGGGGGGGGGCTTGCCGGGGCTCTAGGGGCCGTAGGGGGGAGGCTAAAAGGGGAATGGGCGAGGCAGAATCGTGTATGGGCAGGGCTAAAGGGGGAAAGGCCGTGGCTGAAGGCGGAATGGGCGTGGCTAAAGGGGGAATGGGCGGGGCCAAGGGCGGGGTGGGCGGGGCTAAGGGCGGAGTGGGCGGGGCTAAAGACGGAAGGGGCGGGGCTAAAGGGGGGGGCTTGCCGGGGCTCTAGGGGCCGTAGGGGGGAGGCTAAAAGGGGAATGGGCGAGGCAGAATCGTGTATGGGCAGGGCTAAAGGGGGAAAGGCTGTGGCTGAAGGCGGAATGGGCGTGGCTAAAGGGAAAATGGGCGGGGCCAAGGGCGGGGTGGGCGGGGCCAAGGGCGGAGTGGGCGGGGCTAAGGGCGGAGTGGGCGGGGCTAAAGCCGGAAGGGGCGGGGCTAAAGGGGGGGGCCTTGCCGGGCTCTAGGGGCCGTAGGGGGGAGGCTAAAAGGGGAATGGGCGAGGCAGAATCGTGTATGGGCAGGGCTAAAGGGGGAAAGGCCGTGGCTGAAGGCGGAATGGGCGTGGCTAAAGGGGGAATGGGCGGGGCCAAGGGCGGGGTGGGCGGGGCTAAGGGCGGAGAGGGCGGGGCTAAAGCCGGAAGGGGCGGGGCTAAAGGGGGAGGCTTGCCGGGGCTCTAGGGGCCGTAGGGGGGAGGCTAAAAGGGGAATGGGCGAGGCAGAATCGTGTATGGGCAGGGCTAAAGGGGGAAAGGCCGTGGCTGAAGGCGGAATGGGCGTGGCTAAAGGGGGAATGGGCGGGGCCAAGGGCGGGGTGGGCGGGGCTAAGGGCGGAGTGGGCGGGGCTAAAGCCGGAGTGGGCGGGGCGAAAGCCGGAAGGGGCGGGGGCTAAAGGGGGGGGGCTTGCCGGGGCTCTAGGGGCCGTAGGGGGGAGGCTAAAAGGGGGAATGGGCGAGGCAGAATCGTGTATGGGCAGGGCTAAAGGGGGAAAGGCCGTGGCTGAAGGCGGAATGGGCGTAACTAAAGGGGGAATGGGCGGGGCCAAGGGCGGGGTGGGCGGGGCTAAAGCCGGAAGGGGCGGGGCTAAAGCCGGAAGGGGGCGGGCTAAAGGGGGGGGGCTTGCCGGGGCTCTAGGGGCCGTAGGGGGGAGGCTAAAAGGGGAATGGGCGAGGCAGAATCGTGTATGGGCAGGGCTAAAGGGGGAAAGGCCGTGGCTGAAGGCGGAATGGGCGTGGCTAAAGGGGGAATGGGCGGGGCCAAGGGCGGGGTGGGCGGGGCTAAAGCCGGAAGGGGCGGGGCTAAAGCCGGAAGGGGCGGGGCTAAAGGGGGGGGCTTGCCGGGGCTCTAGGGCCGTAGGGGGGAGGCTAAAAGGGGAATGGGCGAGGCAGAATCGTGTATAGGCAGGGCTAAAGGGGGAAAGGCCGTGGCTGAAGGCGGAATGGGCGTGGCTAAAGGGGAAAATGGGCGGGGCCAAGGGCGGGGTGGGCGGGGCTAAGGGCGGAGTGGGCGGGGCTAAGGGCGGAGTGGGCGGGGCTAAAGCCGGAAGGGGCGGGGCTAAAGGGGGGGGCTTTGCCGGGGCTCTAGGGGCCGTAGGGGGGAGGCTAAAAGGGGAATGGGCGAGGCAGAATCGTGTATGGGCAGGGCTAAAGGGGGAAAGGCCGTGGCTGAAAGGCGGAATGGGCGTGGCTAAAGGGGGAATGGGCGGGGCCAAGGGGCGGGGTGGGCGGGGCTAAGGGCGGAGTGGGCGGGGCTAAAGCCGGAAGGGGCGGGGCTAAAGGGGGAGGCTTGCCGGGGCTCTAGGGCCGTAGGGGGGAGGCTAAAAGGGGAATGGGCGAGGCAGAATCGTGTATGGGCAGGGCTAAAGGGGGAAAGGCCGTGGCTGAAGGCGGAATGGGCGTGGCTAAAGGGGGAATGGGCGGGGCCAAGGGGCGGGGTGGGCGGGGCTAAGGGCGGAGTGGGCGGGGCTAAAGCCGGAGTGGGGCGGGGCGAAAGCCGGAAGGGGCGGGGCTAAAGGGGGGGGGCTTGCCGGGGCTCTAGGGGCCGTAGGGGGGAGGCTAAAAGGGGAATGGGCAAGGCAGAATCGTGTATGGGCAGGGCTAAAGGGGGAAAGGCCGTGGCTGAAGGGGGAATGGGCGTGGCTAAAGGGGGGAATGGGCTGGGGCCAAGGGCGGGGTGGGCGGGGCTAAGGGCGGAGTGGGCGGGGCTAAAGCCGGAAGGGGCGGGGCTAAAGGGGGGGGGCTTGCCGGGGCTCTAGGGGCCGTAGGGGGGAGGCTAAAAGGGGAATGGGCGAGGCAGAATCGTGTATGGGCAGGGCTAAAGGGGGAAAGGCCGTGGCTGAAGGCGGAATGGGCGTGGCTAAAGGGGGAATGGGCGGGGCCAAGGGCGGGGTGGGCGGGGCCAAGGGCGGGGTGGGCGGGGCTAAGGGCGGAGTGGGCGGGGCTAAAGCCGGAAGGGGCGGGGCTAAAGACGGAAGGGGCGGGGCTAAAGGGGGGGGGCTTGCCGGGGCTCTAGGGGCCGTAGGGGGGAGGCTAAAAGGGGAATGGGCGAGGCAGAATCGTGTATGGGCAGGGCTAAAGGGGGAAAGGCCGTGGCTGAAGGCGGAATGGGCGTGGCTAAAGGGAGAATGGGCGGGGCCAAGGGCGGGGTGGGCGGGGCTAAGGGCGGAGTGGGCGGGGCTAAAGCCGGAAGGGGCGGGGCTAAAGGGGGGGCTTGCCGGGGCTCTAGGGGCCGTAGGGGGGAGGCTAAAAGGGGAATGGGCGAGGCAGAATCGTGTATAGGCAGGGCTAAAGGGGGAAAGGCCGTGGCTGAAGGCGGAATGGGCGTGGCTAAAGGGAAAATGGGCGGGGCCAAGGGCGGGGTGGGCGGGGCTAAGGGCGGAGTGGGCAGGGCTAAAGCCGGAAGGGGCGGGGCGAAAGCCGGAAGGGGCGGGGCTAAAGGGGGGGGGCTTGCCGGGGCTCTAGGGGCCGTAGGGGGGAGGCTAAAAGGGGAATGGGCGAGGCAGAATCGTGTATGGGCAGGGCTAAAGGGGGAAAGGCCGTGGCTGAAGGCGGAATGGGCGTGGCTAAAGGGGGAATGGGCGGGGCCAAGGGCAGGGTGGGCGGGGCTAAGGGCGGAGTGGGCGGGGCTAAAGACGGAAGGGGCGGGGCTAAAGGGGGGGGGCTTGCCGGGGCTCTAGGGGCCGTAGGGGGGAGGCTAAAAGGGGAATGGGCGAGGCAGAATCGTGTATGGGCAGGGCTAAAGGGGGAAAGGCCGTGGCTGAAGGCGGAATGGGCGTGGCTAAAGGGGGAATGGGCGGGGCCCAAGGGCGGGGTGGGCGGGGCTAAGGGCGGAGTGGGGCGGGGCTAAAGCCGGAGTGGGCGGGGCGAAAGCCGGAAGGGGCGGGGCTAAAGGGGGGGGGCTTGCCGGGGCTCTAGGGGCCGTAGGGGGGAGGCTAAAAGGGGGAATGGGCGAGGCAGAATCGTGTATGGGCAGGGCTAAAGGGGGAAAGGCCGTGGCTGAAGGCGGAATGGGCGTGGCCTAAAGGGGGAATGGGCGGGGCCAAGGGCGGGGTGGGCGGGGGCTAAGGGCGGAGTGGGGCGGGGCTAAAGACGGAAGGGGCGGGGGCTAAAGGGGGGGGCTTGCCGGGGCTCTAGGGGGCCGTAGGGGGGAGGCTAAAAGGGGAATGGGCGAGGCAGATATGGGCAGGGCTAAAGGGGGAAAGGCTGTGGCTGAAGGCGGAATGGGCGTGGCTAAAGGGAAAATGGGCGGGGCCAAGGGCGGGGTGGGCGGGGCTAAGGGCGGAGTGGGCGGGGCTAAGGGCGGAGTGGGCGGGGCTAAAGCCGGAAGGGGCGGGGCTAAAGGGGGGGGCCTTGCCGGGGCTCTAGGGGCCGTAGGGGGGAGGCTAAAAGGGGAATGGGCGAGGCAGAATCGTGTATGGGCAGGGCTAAAGGGGGAAAGGCCGTGGCTGAAGGCGGAATGGGCGTGGCTAAAGGGGGAATGGGCGGGGCCAAGGGCGGGGTGGGCGGGGCTAAGGGCGGAGAGGGCGGGGCTAAAGCCGGAAGGGGCGGGGCTAAAGGGGGAGGCTTGCCGGGGCTCTAGGGGCCGTAGGGGGGAGGGCTAAAAGGGGAATGGGCGAGGCAGAATCGTGTATGGGCAGGGCTAAAGGGGGAAAGGCCGTGGCTGAAGGCGGAATGGGCGTGGCTAAAGGGGGGAATGGGCGGGGCCAAGGGCGGGGTGGGCGGGGCTAAGGGCGGAGTGGGCGGGGGCTAAAGCCGGAGAGTGGGCGGGGCGAAAGCCGGAAGGGGCGGGGCTAAAGGGGGGGGCTTGCCGGGGCTCTAGGGGCCGTAGGGGGGAGGCTAAAAGGGGAATGGGCGAGGCAGAATCGTGTATGGGCAGGGCTAAAGGGGGAAAGGCCGTGGCTGAAGGCGGAATGGGCGTAACTAAAGGGGGAATGGGCGGGGCAAGGGCGGGGTGGGCGGGGCTAAAGGCGGAAGGGGCGGGGCTAAATCCGGAAGGGGCGGGGCTAAAGGGGGGGGCTTGCCGGGGCTCTAGGGGCCGTAGGGGGGAGGCTAAAAGGGGAATGGGCGAGGCAGAATCGTGTATGGGCAGGGCTAAAGGGGGAAAGGCCGTGGCTGAAGGCGGAATGGGCGTGGCTAAAGGGAAAATGGGCGGGGCCAAGGGCGGGGTGGGCGGGGCTAAGGGCGGAGTGGGCGGGGCTAAAGCCGGAAGGGGCGGGGCTAAAGGGGGGGGCCTTGCCGGGGCTCTAGGGGCCGTAGGGGGGAGGCTAAAAGGGGAATGGGCGAGGCAGAATCGTGTATGGGCAGGGCTAAAGGGGGAAAGGCCGTGGCTGAAGGCGGAATGGGCGTGGCTAAAGGGGGAATGGGCGGGGCCAAGGGCGGAGTGGGCGAGGCTAAGGGCGGAGTGGGCGGGGCTAAAGCCGGAAGGGGCGGGGCTAAAGCCGGAAGGGGCGGGGCTAAAGGGGGGGGCTTGCCGGGGCTCTAGGGGCCGTAGGGGGAGGCTAAAAGGGGAATGGGCGAGGCAGAATCGTGTATAGGCAGGGCTAAAGGGGGAAAGGCCGTGGCTGAAGGCGGAATGGGCGTGGCTAAAGGGAAAATGGGCGGGGCCAAGGGCGGGGTGGGCGGGGCTAAGGGCGGAGTGGGCGGGGCTAAGGGCGGAGTGGGCGGGGCTAAAGCCGGAAGGGGCGGGGCTAAAGGGGGAGGCTTGCCGGGGCTCTAGGGGCCGTAGGGGGGAGGCTAAAAGGGGAATGGGCGAGGCAGAATCGTGTATGGGCAGGGCTAAAGGGGGAAAGGCCGTGGCTGAAGGCGGAATGGGCGTGGCTAAAGGGGGAATGGGCGGGGCCAAGGCGGAGTGGGCGGGGCTAAGGGCGGAGTGGGCGGGGCGAAAGCCGGAAGGGGCTAAGGGCTAAAGGGGGGGGGGCTTGCCGGGGCTCTAGGGGCCGTAGGGGGGGAGGCTAAAAGGGGAATGGGCAAGGCAGAATCGTGTATGGGCAGGGCTAAAGGGGGAAAGGCCGTGGCTGAAGGCGGAATGGGCGTGGCTAAAGGGGGAATGGGGCGGGGCCAAGGGCGGGGTGGGCGGGGCTAAGGGCGGAGTGGGCGGGGCTAAATCCGGAAGGGGCGGGGCTAAAGGGGGGGGCTTGCCGGGGCTCTAGGGGCCGTAGGGGGGAGGCTAAAAGGGGAATGGGCGAGGCAGAATGGTGTATGGGCAGGGCTAAAGGGGGAAAGGCCGTGGCTGAAGGCGGAATGGGCGTGGCTAAAGGGGGAATGGGCGGGGGCCAAGGGCGGGGTGGGCGGGGGCTAAGGGCGGAGTGGGCGGGGCTAAATCCGGAAGGGGCGGGGCTAAAGGGGGGGGGCTTGCCGGGGCTCTAGGGGCCGTAGGGGGGAGGCTAAAAGGGGAATGGGCGAGGCAGAATCGTGTATGGGCAGGGCTAAAGGGGGAAAGGCCGTGGCTGAAGGCGGAATGGGCGTGGCTAAAGGGGGAATGGGCGGGGCCAAGGGCGGGGGTGGGCGGGGCTAAAGCCGGAAGGGGCGGGGCTAAAGCCGGAAGGGGCGGGGCTAAAGCCGGAAGGGGCGGGGCTAAAGGGGGGGGGGCTTGCCGGGGCTCTAGGGGCCGTAGGGGGGAGGCTAAAAGGGGAATGGGCGAGGCAGAATCGTGTATGGGCAGGGCTAAAGGGGGAAAGGCCGTGGCTGAAGGCGGAATGGGGCGTGGCTAAAGGGGGAATGGGCGGGGCCAAGGGCGGGGTGGGCTGGGCTAAGGGCGGAGTGGGCGGGGCTAAAGGCGGAAGGGGCGGGGCTTAAAGCCGGAAGGGGCGGGGCTAAAGGGGGGGGCCTGCCGGGGCTCTAGGGGCCGTAGGGGGGAGGCTAAAAGGGGAATGGGCGAGGCAGAATCGTGTATGGGCAGGGCTAAAGGGGGAAAGGCCGTGGCTGAAGGCGGAATGGGCGTGGCTAAAGGGGGAATGGGCGGGGCCAAGGGCGGGGTGGGGCGGGGCTAAGGGCGGAGTGGGCGGGGCTAAAGCCGGAAGGGGCGGGGCTAAAGGGGGGGGGCTTGCCGGGGCTCTAGGGGCCGTAGGGGGGAGGCTAAAAGGGGAATGGGCGAGGCAGAATCGTGTATGGGCAGGGCTAAAGGGGGAAAGGCCGTGGCTGAAGGCGGAATGGGCGTGGCTAAAGGGGGAATGGGCGGGGGCCAAGGGCGGGGGTGGGCGGGGCCAAGGGCGGGGTGGGCGGGGCTAAGGGCGGAGTGGGCGGGACTAAAGCCGGAAGGGGCGGGGCTAAAGGGGGGGCTTGCCGGGGCTCTAGGGGCCGTAGGGGGGGAGGCTAAAAGGGGAATGGGCGAGGCAGAATCGTGTATGGGCAGGGCTAAAGGGGGAAAGGCCGTGGCTAAAGGCGGAATGGGCGTGGCTAAAGGGAAAATGGGCGGGGCCAAGGGCGGAGTGGGCGGGGCTAAAGCCGGAAGGGGCGGGGCTAAAGCCGGAAGGGGCGGGGGCTAAAGGGGGGGGCTTGCCGGGGCTCTAGGGGCCGTAGGGGGGGAGGCTAAAAGGGGAATGGGCGAGGCAGAATCGTGTATGGGCAGGGCTAAAGGGGGAAAGGCCGTGGCTGAAGGCGGAATGGGCGTGGCTAAAGGGGGAATGGGCGGGCCAAGGGCGGAGTGGGCGGGGCTAAGGGCGGAGTGGGCGGGGCTAAAGCCGGAAGGGGGCGGGGCTAAAGGGGGGGGCTTGCCGGGGCTCTAGGGGCCGTAGGGGGGAGGCTAAAAGGGGAATGGGCGAGGCAGAATCGTGTATGGGCAGGGCTAAAGGGGGAAAGGCCGTGGCTGAAGGCGGAATGGGCGTGGCTAAAGGGGGAATGGGCGGGGCCAAGGGCGGGGTGGGCGGGGCTAAGGGCGGAGTGGGCGGGGGCTAAAGCCGAAAGGGGCGGGGGCTAAAGGGGGGGCTTGCCGGGGCTCTAGGGGCCGTAGGGGGGAGGCTAAAAGGGGAATGGGCGAGGCAGAATCGTGTATGGGCAGGGCTAAAGGGGGAAAGGGCCGTGGCTAAAGGCGGAATGGGCGTGGCTAAAGGGGGAATGGGCGGGGCCAAGGGCGGGGTGGGCGGGGCTAAGGGCGGGGTGGGCGGGCTAAAGCCGGAAGGGGCGGGGCTAAAGCCGGAAGGGGCGGGGCTAAAGGGGGGGGGCTTGCCGGGGCTCTAGGGGCCGTAGGGGGGAGGCTAAAAGGGAATGGGCGAGGCAGAATCGTGTATGGGCAGGGCTAAAGGGGGAAAGGCCGTGGCTGAAGGCGGAATGGGCGTGGCTAAAGGGGGAATGGGCGGGGCCAAGGGGCGGGGTGGGCGGGGCTAAGGGCGGAGTGGGCAGGGCTAAAGCCGGAAGGGGCGGGGCGAAAGCCGGAAGGGGCGGGGCTAAAGGGGGGGGGGCTTGCCGGGGCTCTAGGGGCCGTAGGGGGAGGCTAAAAGGGGAATGGGCGAGGCAGAATCGTGTATGGGCAGGGCTAAAGGGGGGAAAGGCCGTGGCTGAAGGCGGAATGGGCGTGGCTAAAGGGGGAATGGGCGGGGCCAAGGGCGGGGTGGGCGGGGCTAAGGGCGGAGAGGGCGGGGGCTAAAGCCGGAAGGGGCGGGGCTAAAGGGGGAGGCTTGCCGGGGCTCTAGGGGCCGTAGGGGGGAGGCTAAAAGGGGAATGGGCGAGGCAGAATCGTGTATGGGCAGGGCTAAAGGGGGAAAGGCCGTGGCTGAAGGCGGAATGGGCGTGGCTAAAGGGGGAATGGGCGGGGGCCAAGGGCGGGGTGGGCGGGGCTAAGGGCGGAGTGGGCGGGGCTAAAGCCGGAGTGGGCGGGGCGAAAGCCGGAAGGGGCGGGGCTAAAGGGGGGGGGCTTGCCGGGGCTCTAGGGGCCGTAGGGGGGAGGCTAAAAGGGGAATGGGCGAGGCAGAATCGTGTATGGGCAGGGCTAAAGGGGGAAAGGCCGTGGCTGAAGGCGGAATGGGCGTAACTAAAGGGGGAATGGGCGGGGCCAAGGGCGGGGTGGGCGGGGCTAAAGCCGGAAGGGGCGGGGCCTAAAGCCGGAAGGGGCGGGGACGGGCTTGCCGGGGCTCTAGGGGCCGTAGGGGGGAGGCTAAAAGGGGAATGGGCGAGGCAGAATCGTGTATGGGCAGGGCTAAAGGGGGAAAGGCCGTGGCTGAAGGCGGAATGGGCGTGGCTAAAGGGGGAATGGGCGGGGCCAAGGGCGGGGTGGGCGGGGCTAAAGCCGGAAGGGGCGGGGCTAAAGCCGGAAGGGGCGGGGCTAAAGGGGGGGGCTTGCCGGGGCTCTAGGGGCCGTAGGGGGGAGGCTAAAAGGGGAATGGGCGAGGCAGAATCGTGTATAGGCAGGGCTAAAGGGGGAAAGGCCGTGGCTGAAGGCGGAATGGGCGTGGCTAAAGGGGGAATGGGCGGGGCCAAGGGCGGGGTGGGCGGGGCTAAGGGCGGAGTGGGCGGGGCTAAGGGCGGAGTGGGCGGGGCTAAAGCCGGAAGGGGCGGGGCTAAAGGGGGGGGCTTGCCGGGGCTCTAGGGTCGTAGGGGGGAGGCTAAAAGGGGAATGGGCGAGGCAGAATCGTGTATGGGCAGGGCTAAAGGGGGAAAGGCCGTGGCTGAAGGCGGAATGGGCGTGGCTAAAGGGGGAATGGGCGGGGCCAAGGGCGGGGTGGGCGGGGCTAAGGGCGGAGTGGGCGGGGCTAAAGCCGGAAGGGGCGGGGCTAAAGGGGGAGGCTTGCCGGGGCTCTAGGGGCCGTAGGGGGGAGGCTAAAAGGGGAATGGGCGAGGCAGAATCGTGTATGGGCAGGGCTAAAGGGGGAAAGGCCGTGGCTGAAGGCGGAATGGGCGTGGCTAAAGGGGGAATGGGCGGGGCCAAGGGCGGGGTGGGCGGGGCTAAGGGCGGAGTGGGCGGGGCTAAAGCCGGAGTGGGCGGGGCGAAAGCCGGAAGGGGCGGGGCTAAAGGGGGGGGGCTTGCCGGGGCTCTAGGGGCCGTAGGGGGGAGGCTAAAAGGGGAATGGGCAAGGCAGAATCGTGTATGGGCAGGGCTAAAGGGGGAAAGGCCGTGGCTGAAGGGGGAATGGGCGTGGCTAAAGGGGGAATGGGCGGGGCCAAGGGCGGGGTGGGCGGGGCTAAGGGCGGAGTGGGCGGGGCTAAAGCCGGAAGGGGCGGGGCTAAAGGGGGGGGCTTGCCGGGGCTCTAGGGGCCGTAGGGGGGAGGCTAAAAGGGGAATGGGCGAGGCAGAATCGTGTATGGGCAGGGCTAAAGGGGGAAAGGCCGTGGCTGAAGGCGGAATGGGCGTGGCTAAAGGGGGAATGGGCGGGGCCAAGGGCGGGGTGGGCGGGGCCAAGGGCGGGGTGGGCGGGGCTAAGGGCGGAGTGGGCGGGGCTAAAGCCGGAAGGGGCGGGGCTAAAGACGGAAGGGGCGGGGCTAAAGGGGGGGGGCTTGCCGGGGCTCTAGGGGCCGTAGGGGGGAGGCTAAAAGGGGAATGGGCGAGGCAGAATCGTGTATGGGCAGGGCTAAAGGGGGAAAGGCCGTGGCTGAAGGCGGAATGGGCGTGGCTAAAGGGAGAATGGGCGGGGCCAAGGTCGGGGTGGGCGGGGCTAAGGGCGGAGTGGGCGGGGCTAAAGCCGGAAGGGGCGGGGCTAAAGGGGGGGCTTGCCGGGGCTCTAGGGGCCGTAGGGGGGAGGCTAAAAGGGGAATGGGCGAGGCAGAATCGTGTATAGGCAGGGCTAAAGGGGGAAAGGCCGTGGCTGAAGGCGGAATGGGCGTGGCTAAAGGGAAAATGGGCGGGGCCAAGGGCGGGGTGGGCGGGGCTAAGGGCGGAGTGGGCGGGGCTAAGGGCGGAGTGGGCGGGGCTAAAGCCGGAAGGGGCGGGGCTAAAGGCGGAAGGGGCGGGGCTAAAGGGGGGGGCTTGCCGGGGCTCTAGGGGCCGTAGGGGGGAGGCTAAAAGGGGAATGGGCGAGGCAGAATCGTGTATGGGCAGGGCTAAAGGGGGAAAGGCCGTGGCTGAAGGCGGAATGGGCGTGGCTAAAGGGGGAATGGGCGGGGCCAAGGGCGGGGTGGGCGGGGCTAAGGGCGGAGTGGGCGGGGCTAAAGCCGGAAGGGGCGGGGCTAAAGGGGGGGGCTTGCCGGGGCTCTAGGGGCCGTAGGGGGGAGGCTAAAAGGGGAATGGGCGAGGCAGAATCGTGTATGGGCAGGGCTAAAGGGGGAAAGGCCGTGGCTGAAGGCGGAATGGGCGTGGCTAAAGGGGGAATGGGCGGGGCCAAGGGCGGGGTGGGCGGGGCTAAGGGCGGAGTGGGCGGGGCTAAGGGCGGAGTGGGCGGGGCGAAAGCCGGAAGGGGCGGGGCTAAAGGGGGGGGGCTTGCCGGGGCTCTAGGGGCCGTAGGGGGGAGGCTAAAAGGGGAATGGGCAAGGCAGAATCGTGTATGGGCAGGGCTAAAGGGGGAAAGGCCGTGGCTGAAGGCGGAATGGGCGTGGCTAAAGGGGGAATGGGCGGGGCCAAGGGCGGGGTGGGCGGGGCTAAGGGCGGAGTGGGCGGGGCTAAATCCGGAAGGGGCGGGGCTAAAGGGGGGGGCTTGCCGGGGCTCTAGGGGCCGTAGGGGGGAGGCTAAAAGGGGAATGGGCGAGGCAGAATCGTGTATGGGCAGGGCTAAAGGGGGAAAGGCCGTGGCTGAAGGCGGAATGGGCGTGGCTAAAGGGGGAATGGGCGGGGCCAAGGGCGGGGTGGGCGGGGCTAAGGGCGGAGTGGGCGGGGCTAAATCCGGAAGGGGCGGGGCTAAAGGGGGGGGCTTGCCGGGGCTCTAGGGGCCGTAGGGGGGAGGCTAAAAGGGGAATGGGCGAGGCAGAATCGTGTATGGGCAGGGCTAAAGGGGGAAAGGCCGTGGCTGAAGGCGGAATGGGCGTGGCTAAAGAAGGAATGGGCGGGGCCAAGGGCGGGGTGGGCGGGGCTAAAGCCGGAAGGGGCGGGGCTAAAGCCGGAAGGGGCGGGGCTAAAGGGGGGGCTTGCCGGGGCTCTAGGGGCCGTAGGGGGGAGGCTAAAAGGGGAATGGGCGAGGCAGAATCGTGTATAGGCAGGGCTAAAGGGGGAAAGGCCGTGGCTGAAGGCGGAATGGGCGTGGCTAAAGGGGGAATGGGCGGGGCCAAGGGCGGGGTGGGCGGGGCTAAGGGCGGGGTGGGCGGGGCTAAAGCCGGAAGGGGCGGGGCTAAAGCCGGAAGGGGCGGGGCTAAAGGGGGGGGGCTTGCCGGGGCTCTAGGGGCCGTAGGGGGGAGGCTAAAAGGGGAATGGGCGAGGCAGAATCGTGTATGGGCAGGGCTAAAGGGGGAAAGGCCGTGGCTGAAGGCGGAATGGGCGTGGCTAAAGGGGGAATGGGCGGGGCCAAGGGCGGGGTGGGCGGGGCTAAGGGCGGAGTGGGCGGGGCTAAAGCCGGAAGGGGCGGGGCTAAAGCCGGAAGGGGCGGGGCTAAAGGGGGGGGCCTGCCGGGGCTCTAGGGGCCGTAGGGGGGAGGCTAAAAGGGGAATGGGCGAGGCAGAATCGTGTATGGGCAGGGCTAAAGGGGGAAAGGCCGTGGCTGAAGGCGGAATGGGCGTGGCTAAAGGGGGAATGGGCGGGGCCAAGGGCGGGGTGGGCGGGGCTAAGGGCGGAGTGGGCGGGGCTAAAGCCGGAAGGGGCGGGGCTAAAGGGGGGGGCTTGCCGGGGCTCTAGGGGCCGTAGGGGGGAGGCTAAAAGGGGAATGGGCGAGGCAGAATCGTGTATGGGCAGGGCTAAAGGGGGAAAGGCCGTGGCTGAAGGCGGAATGGGCGTGGCTAAAGGGGGAATGGGCGGGGGCCAAGGGCGGGGTGGGCGGGGCCAAGGGCGGGGTGGGCGGGGCTAAGGGCGGAGTGGGCGGGACTAAAGCCGGAAGGGGCGGGGCTAAAGGGGGGGCTTGCCGGGGCTCTAGGGGCCGTAGGGGGGAGGCTAAAAGGGGAATGGGCGAGGCAGAATCGTGTATGGGCAGGGCTAAAGGGGGAAAGGCCGTGGCTAAAGGCGGAATGGGCGTGGCTAAAGGGAAAATGGGCGGGGCCAAGGGCGGAGTGGGCGGGGCTAAAGCCGGAAGGGGCGGGGCTAAAGCCGGAAGGGGCGGGGCTAAAGGGGGGGGCTTGCCGGGGCTCTAGGGGCCGTAGGGGGGAGGCTAAAAGGGGAATGGGCGAGGCAGAATCGTGTATGGGCAGGGCTAAAGGGGGAAAGGCCGTGGCTGAAGGCGGAATGGGCGTGGCTAAAGGGGGAATGGGCGGGGCCAAGGGCGGGGTGGGCGGGGCTAAGGGCGGAGTGGGCGGGGCTAAAGCCGAAAGGGGCGGGGCTAAAGGGGGGGGCTTGCCGGGGCTCTAGGGGCCGTAGGGGGGAGGCTAAAAGGGGAATGGGCGAGGCAGAATCGTGTATGGGCAGGGCTAAAGGGGGAAAGGCCGTGGCTAAAGGCGGAATGGGCGTGGCTAAAGGGGGAATGGGCGGGGCCAAGGGCGGGGTGGGCGGGGCTAAGGGCGGAGTGGGCGGGGCTAAAGCCGGAAGGGGCGGGGCTAAAGCCGGAAGGGGCGGGGCTAAAGGGGGGGGGCTTGCCGGGGCTCTAGGGGCCGTAGGGGGGAGGCTAAAAGGGGAATGGGCGAGGCAGAATCGTGTATGGGCAGGGCTAAAGGGGGAAAGGCCGTGGCTGACGGCGGAATGGGCGTGGCTAAAGGGGGAATGGGCGGGGCCAAGGGCGGGGTGGGCGGGGCCAAGGGCGGGGTGGGCGGGGCTAAGGGCGGAGTTGGCGGGGCTAAAGCCGGAAGGGGCGGGGCTAAAGGGGGGGGGCTTGCCGGGGCTCTAGGGGCCGTAGGGGGGAGGCTAAAAGGGGAATGGGCGAGGCAGAATCGTGTATGGGCAGGGCTAAAGGGGGAAAGGCCGTGGCTGAAGGCGGAATGGGCGTGGCTAAAGGGGAAATGGGCGGGGCCAAGGGCGGGGTGGGCGGGGCTAAGGGCGGAGTGGGCGGGGCTAAAGCCGGAAGGGGCGGGGCTAAAGCCGGAAGGGGCGGGGCTAAAGGGGGGGGCTTGCCGGGGCTCTAGGGGCCGTAGGGGGGAGGCTAAAAGGGGAATGGGCGAGGCAGAATCGTGTATGGGCAGGGCTAAAGGGGGAAAGGCTGTGGCTGAAGGCGGAATGGGCGTGGCTAAAGGGGGAATGGGCGGGGCCAAGGGCGGGGTGGGCGGGGCTAAGGGCGGAGTGGGCGGGGCTAAAGCCGGAAGGGGCGGGGCTAAAGGGGGGGCTTGCCGGGGCTCTAGGGGCCGTAGGGGGGAGGCTAAAAGGGGAATGGGCGAGGCAGAATCGTGTATGGGCAGGGCTAAAGGGGGAAAGGCCGTGGCTGAAGGCGGAATGGGCGTGGCTAAAGGGAAAATGGGCGGGGCCAAGGGCGGGGTGGGCGGGGCTAAGGGCGGAGTGGGCGGGGCTAAAGCCGGAGTGGGCGGGGCGAAAGCCGGAAGGGGCGGGGCTAAAGGGGGGGGGCCTGCCGGGGCTCTAGGGGCCGTAGGGGGGAGGCTAAAAGGGGAATGGGCGAGGCAGAATCGTGTATGGGCAGGGCTAAAGAGGGAAAGGCCGTGGCTGAAGGCGGAATGGGCGTGGCTAAAGGGGGAATGGGCGGGGCCAAGGGCGGGGTGGGCGGGGCTAAAGCCGGAAGGGGCGGGGCTAAAGCCGGAATGGGCGGGGCTAAAGACGGAAGGGGGGGGGCTTGCCGGGGCTCTAGGGGCCGTAGGGGGGAGGCTAAAAGGGGAATGGGCGAGGCAGAATCGTGTATGGGCAGGGCTAAAGGGGGAAAGGCCGTGGCTGAAGGCGGAATGGGCGTGGCTAAAGGGAGAATGGGCGGGGCCAAGGGCGGGGTGGGCGGGGCTAAGGGCGGAGTGGGCGGGGCTAAAGCCGGAAGGGGCGGGGCTAAAGGGGGGGCTTGCCGGGGCTCTAGGGGCCGTAGGGGGGAGGCTAAAAGGGGAATGGGCGAGGCAGAATCGTGTATAGGCAGGGCTAAAGGGGGAAAGGCCGTGGCTGAAGGCGGAATGGGCGTGGCTAAAGGGAAAATGGGCGGGGCCAAGGGCGGGGTGGGCGGGGCTAAGGGCGGAGTGGGCGGGGCTAAGGGCGGAGTGGGCGGGGCTAAAGCCGGAAGGGGCGGGGCTAAAGGGGGGGGCCTTGCCGGGGCTCTAGGGGCCGTAGGGGGGAGGCTAAAAGGGGAATGGGCGAGGCAGAATCGTGTATGGGCAGGGCTAAAGGGGGAAAGGCCGTGGCTGAAGGCGGAATGGGCGTGGCTAAAGGGGGAATGGGCGGGGCCAAGGGCGGGGTGGGCGGGGCTAAGGGCGGAGTGGGCGGGGCTAAAGCCGGAAGGGGCGGGGCTAAAGGGGGGGGCCTTGCCGGGGCTCTAGGGGCCGTAGGGGGGAGGCTAAAAGGGGAATGGGCGAGGCAGAATCGTGTATGGGCAGGGCTAAAGGGGGAAAGGCCGTGGCTGAAGGCGGAATGGGCGTGGCTAAAGGGGGAATGGGCGGGGCCAAGGGCGGGGTGGGCGGGGCTAAGGGCGGAGTGGGCGGGGCTAAAGCCGGAAGGGGCGGGGCTAAAGGGGGGGGCTTGCCGGGGCTCTAGGGGCCGTAGGGGGGAGGCTAAAAGGGGAATGGGCGAGGCAGAATCGTGTATGGGCAGGGCTAAAGGGGGAAAGGCCGTGGCTGAAGGCGGAATGGGCGTGGCTAAAGGGGGAATGGGCGGGGCCAAGGGCGGGGTGGGCGGGGCTAAAGCCGGAAGGGGCGGGGCTAAAGCCGGAAGGGGCGGGGCTAAAGGGGGGGCTTGCCGGGGCTCTAGGGGCCGTAGGGGGGAGGCTAAAAGGGGAATGGGCGAGGCAGAATCGTGTATAGGCAGGGCTAAAGGGGGAAAGGCCGTGGCTGAAGGCGGAATGGGCGTGGCTAAAGGGGGAATGGGCGGGGCCAAGGGCGGGGTGGGCGGGGCTAAGGGCGGAGTGGGCGGGGCTAAAGCCGGAAGGGGCGGGGCTAAAGCCGGAAGGGGCGGGGCTAAAGGGGGGGGCTTGCCGGGGCTCTAGGGGCCGTAGGGGGGAGGCTAAAAGGGGAATGGGCGAGGCAGAATCGTGTATGGGCAGGGCTAAAGGGGGAAAGGCCGTGGCTGAAGGCGGAATGGGCGTGGCTAAAGGGGGAATGGGCGGGGCCAAGGGCGGGGTGGGCGGGGCTAAGGGCGGAGTGGGCGGGGCTAAAGGCGGAAGGGGCGGGGCTAAAGCCGGAAGGGGCGGGGCTAAAGGGGGGGGCCTGCCGGGGCTCTAGGGGCCGTAGGGGGGAGGCTAAAAGGGGAATGGGCGAGGCAGAATCGTGTATGGGCAGGGCTAAAGGGGGAAAGGCCGTGGCTGAAGGCGGAATGGGCGTGGCTAAAGGGGGAATGGGCGGGGCCAAGGGCGGGGTGGGCGGGGCTAAGGGCGGAGTGGGCGGGGCTAAAGCCGGAAGGGGCGGGGCTAAAGGGGGGGGCTTGCCGGGGCTCTAGGGGCCGTAGGGGGGAGGCTAAAAGGGGAATGGGCGAGGCAGAATCGTGTATGGGCAGGGCTAAAGGGGGAAAGGCCGTGGCTAAAGGCGGAATGGGCGTGGCTAAAGGGGGAATGGGCGGGGGCCAAGGGCGGGGTGGGCGGGGCCAAGGGCGGGGTGGGCGGGGCTAAGGGCGGAGTGGGCGGGACTAAAGCCGGAAGGGGCGGGGCTAAAGGGGGGGCTTGCCGGGGCTCTAGGGGCCGTAGGGGGGAGGCTAAAAGGGGAATGGGCGAGGCAGAATCGTGTATGGGCAGGGCTAAAGGGGGAAAGGCCGTGGCTAAAGGCGGAATGGGCGTGGCTAAAGGGAAAATGGGCGGGGCCAAGGGCGGAGTGGGCGGGGCTAAAGCCGGAAGGGGCGGGGCTAAAGCCGGAAGGGGCGGGGCTAAAGGGGGGGGCTTGCCGGGGCTCTAGGGGCCGTAGGGGGGAGGCTAAAAGGGGAATGGGCGAGGCAGAATCGTGTATGGGCAGGGCTAAAGGGGGAAAGGCCGTGGCTGAAGGCGGAATGGGCGTGGCTAAAGGGGGAATGGGCGGGGCCAAGGGCGGAGTGGGCGGGGCTAAGGGCGGAGTGGGCGGGGCTAAAGCCGGAAGGGGCGGGGCTAAAGGGGGGGGCTTGCCGGGGCTCTAGGGGCCGTAGGGGGGAGGCTAAAAGGGGAATGGGCGAGGCAGAATCGTGTATGGGCAGGGCTAAAGGGGGAAAGGCCGTGGCTGAAGGCGGAATGGGCGTGGCTAAAGGGGGAATGGGCGGGGCCAAGGGCGGGGTGGGCGGGGCTAAGGGCGGAGTGGGCGGGGCTAAAGCCGAAAGGGGCGGGGCTAAAGGGGGGGCTTGCCGGGGCTCTAGGGGCCGTAGGGGGGAGGCTAAAAGGGGAATGGGCGAGGCAGAATCGTGTATGGGCAGGGCTAAAGGGGGAAAGGCCGTGGCTAAAGGCGGAATGGGCGTGGCTAAAGGGGGAATGGGCGGGGCCAAGGGCGGGGTGGGCGGGGCTAAGGGCGGAGTGGGCGGGGCTAAAGCCGGAAGGGGCGGGGCTAAAGCCGGAAGGGGCGGGGCTAAAGGGGGGGGGCTTGCCGGGGCTCTAGGGGCCGTAGGGGGGAGGCTAAAAGGGGAATGGGCGAGGCAGAATCGTGTATGGGCAGGGCTAAAGGGGGAAAGGCCGTGGCTGAAGGCGGAATGGGCGTGGCTAAAGGGGGAATGGGCGGGGCCAAGGGCGGGGTGGGCGGGGCTAAGGGCGGAGTGGGCAGGGCTAAAGCCGGAAGGGGCGGGGCGAAAGCCGGAAGGGGCGGGGCTAAAGGGGGGGGGCTTGCCGGGGCTCTAGGGGCCGTAGGGGGGAGGCTAAAAGGGGAATGGGCGAGGCAGAATCGTGTATGGGCAGGGCTAAAGGGGGAAAGGCCGTGGCTGAAGGCGGAATGGGCGTGGCTAAAGGGGGAATGGGCGGGGCCAAGGGCGGGGTGGGCGGGGCTAAGGGCGGAGTGGGCGGGGCTAAAGACGGAAGGGGCGGGGCTAAAGGGGGGGGGCTTGCCGGGGCTCTAGGGGCCGTAGGGGGGAGGCTAAAAGGGGAATGGGCGAGGCAGAATCGTGTATGGGCAGGGCTAAAGGGGGAAAGGCCGTGGCTGAAGGCGGAATGGGCGTGGCTAAAGGGGGAATGGGCGGGGCCAAGGGCGGGGTGGGCGGGGCTAAGGGCGGAGTGGGCGGGGCTAAAGCCGGAGTGGGCGGGGCGAAAGCCGGAAGGGGCGGGGCTAAAGGGGGGGGGCTTGCCGGGGCTCTAGGGGCCGTAGGGGGGAGGCTAAAAGGGGAATGGGCGAGGCAGAATCGTGTATGGGCAGGGCTAAAGGGGGAAAGGCCGTGGCTGAAGGCGGAATGGGCGTGGCTAAAGGGGGAATGGGCGGGGCCAAGGGCGGGGTGGGCGGGGCTAAGGGCGGAGTGGGCGGGGCTAAATCCGGAAGGGGCGGGGCTAAAGGGGGGGGCTTGCCGGGGCTCTAGGGGCCGTAGGGGGGAGGCTAAAAGGGGAATGGGCGAGGCAGAATCGTGTATGGGCAGGGCTAAAGGGGGAAAGGCTGTGGCTGAAGGCGGAATGGGCGTGGCTAAAGGGAAAATGGGCGGGGCCAAGGGCGGGGTGGGCGGGGCTAAGGGCGGAGTGGGCGGGGCTAAGGGCGGAGTGGGCGGGGCTAAAGCCGGAAGGGGCGGGGCTAAAGGGGGGGGCCTTGCCGGGGCTCTAGGGGCCGTAGGGGGGAGGCTAAAAGGGGAATGGGCGAGGCAGAATCGTGTATGGGCAGGGCTAAAGGGGGAAAGGCCGTGGCTGAAGGCGGAATGGGCGTGGCTAAAGGGGGAATGGGCGGGGCCAAGGGCGGGGTGGGCGGGGCTAAGGGCGGAGAGGGCGGGGCTAAAGCCGGAAGGGGCGGGGCTAAAGGGGGAGGCTTGCCGGGGCTCTAGGGGCCGTAGGGGGGAGGCTAAAAGGGGAATGGGCGAGGCAGAATCGTGTATGGGCAGGGCTAAAGGGGGAAAGGCCGTGGCTGAAGGCGGAATGGGCGTGGCTAAAGGGGGAATGGGCGGGGCCAAGGGCGGGGTGGGCGGGGCTAAGGGCGGAGTGGGCGGGGCTAAAGCCGGAGTGGGCGGGGCGAAAGCCGGAAGGGGCGGGGCTAAAGGGGGGGGGCTTGCCGGGGCTCTAGGGGCCGTAGGGGGGAGGCTAAAAGGGGAATGGGCGAGGCAGAATCGTGTATGGGCAGGGCTAAAGGGGGAAAGGCCGTGGCTGAAGGCGGAATGGGCGTAACTAAAGGGGGAATGGGCGGGGCCAAGGGCGGGGTGGGCGGGGCTAAAGCCGGAAGGGGCGGGGCTAAAGCCGGAAGGGGCGGGGCTAAAGGGGGGGGGCTTGCCGGGGCTCTAGGGGCCGTAGGGGGGAGGCTAAAAGGGGAATGGGCGAGGCAGAATCGTGTATGGGCAGGGCTAAAGGGGGAAAGGCCGTGGCTGAAGGCGGAATGGGCGTGGCTAAAGGGGGAATGGGCGGGGCCAAGGGCGGGGTGGGCGGGGCTAAAGCCGGAAGGGGCGGGGCTAAAGCCGGAAGGGGCGGGGCTAAAGGGGGGGGCTTGCCGGGGCTCTAGGGGCCGTAGGGGGGAGGTTAAAAGGGGAATGGGCGAGGCAGAATCGTGTATAGGCAGGGCTAAAGGGGGAAAGGCCGTGGCTGAAGGCGGAATGGGCGTGGCTAAAGGGGGAATGGGCGGGGCCAAGGGCGGGGTGGGCGGGGCTAAGGGCGGAGTGGGCGGGGCTAAGGGCGGAGTGGGCGGGGCTAAAGCAGGAAGGGGCGGGGCTAAAGGGGGGGGGCTTGCCGGGGCTCTAGGGGCCGTAGGGGGGAGGCTAAAAGGGGAATGGGCGAGGCAGAATCGTGTATGGGCAGGGCTAAAGGGGGAAAGGCCGTGGCTGAAGGCGGAATGGGCGTGGCTAAAGGGGGAATGGGCGGGGCCAAGGGCGGGGTGGGCGGGGCTAAGGGCGGAGTGGGCGGGGCTAAAGCCGGAAGGGGCGGGGCTAAAGGGGGAGGCTTGCCGGGGCTCTAGGGGCCGTAGGGGGGAGGCTAAAAGGGGAATGGGCGAGGCAGAATCGTGTATGGGCAGGGCTAAAGGGGGAAAGGCCGTGGCTGAAGGCGGAATGGGCGTGGCTAAAGGGGGAATGGGCGGGGCCAAGGGCGGGGTGGGCGGGGCTAAGGGCGGAGTGGGCGGGGCTAAAGCCGGAGTGGGCGGGGCGAAAGCCGGAAGGGGCGGGGCTAAAGGGGGGGGCTTGCCGGGGCTCTAGGGGCCGTAGGGGGGAGGCTAAAAGGGGAATGGGCAAGGCAGAATCGTGTATGGGCAGGGCTAAAGGGGGAAAGGCCGTGGCTGAAGGGGGAATGGGCGTGGCTAAAGGGGGAATGGGCGGGGCCAAGGGCGGGGTGGGCGGGGCTAAGGGCGGAGTGGGCGGGGCTAAAGCCGGAAGGGGCGGGGCTAAAGGGGGGGGGGCTTGCCGGGGCTCTAGGGGCCGTAGGGGGGAGGCTAAAAGGGGAATGGGCGAGGCAGAATCGTGTATGGGCAGGGCTAAAGGGGGAAAGGCCGTGGCTGAAGGCGGAATGGGCGTGGCTAAAGGGGGAATGGGCGGGGCCAAGGGCGGGGTGGGCGGGGCCAAGGGCGGGGTGGGCGGGGCTAAGGGCGGAGTGGGCGGGGCTAAAGCCGGAAGGGGCGGGGCTAAAGACGGAAGGGGCGGGGCTAAAGGGGGGGCTTGCCGGGGCTCTAGGGGCCGTAGGGGGGAGGCTAAAAGGGGAATGGGCGAGGCAGAATCGTGTATGGGCAGGGCTAAAGGGGGAAAGGCCGTGGCTGAAGGCGGAATGGGCGTGGCTAAAGGGAGAATGGGCGGGGCCAAGGGCGGGGTGGGCGGGGCTAAGGGCGGAGTGGGCGGGGCTAAAGCCGGAAGGGGCGGGGCTAAAGGGGGGGCTTGCCGGGGCTCTAGGGGCCGTAGGGGGGAGGCTAAAAGGGGAATGGGCGAGGCAGAATCGTGTATAGGCAGGGCTAAAGGGGGAAAGGCCGTGGCTGAAGGCGGAATGGGCGTGGCTAAAGGGAAAATGGGCGGGGCCAAGGGCGGGGTGGGCGGGGCTAAGGGCGGAGTGGGCGGGGCTAAGGGAGGAGTGGGCGGGGCTAAAGCCGGAAGGGGCGGGGCTAAAGGCGGAAGGGGCGGGGCTAAAGGGGGGGGCTTGCCGGGGCTCTAGGGGCCGTAGGGGGGAGGCTAAAAGGGGAATGGGCGAGGCAGAATCGTGTATGGGCAGGGCTAAAGGGGGAAAGGCCGTGGCTGAAGGCGGAATGGGCGTGGCTAAAGGGGGAATGGGCGGGGCCAAGGGCGGGGTGGGCGGGGCTAAGGGCGGAGTGGGCGGGGCTAAAGCCGGAAGGGGCGGGGCTAAAGGGGGGGGCTTGCCGGGGCTCTAGGGGCCGTAGGGGGGAGGCTAAAAGGGGAATGGGCGAGGCAGAATCGTGTATGGGCAGGGCTAAAGGGGGAAAGGCCGTGGCTGAAGGCGGAATGGGCGTGGCTAAAGGGGGAATGGGCGGGGCCAAGGGCGGGGTGGGCGGGGCTAAGGGCGGAGTGGGCGGGGCTAAGGGCGGAGTGGGCGGGGCGAAAGCCGGAAGGGGCGGGGCTAAAGGGGGGGGGCTTGCCGGGGCTCTAGGGGCCGTAGGGGGGAGGCTAAAAGGGGAATGGGCAAGGCAGAATCGTGTATGGGCAGGGCTAAAGGGGGAAAGGCCGTGGCTGAAGGCGGAATGGGCGTGGCTAAAGGGGGAATGGGCGGGGCCAAGGGCGGGGTGGGCGGGGCTAAGGGCGGAGTGGGCGGGGCTAAATCCGGAAGGGGCGGGGCTAAAGGGGGGGGCTTGCCGGGGCTCTAGGGGCCGTAGGGGGGAGGCTAAAAGGGGAATGGGTGAGGCAGAATCGTGTATGGGCAGGGCTAAAGGGGGAAAGGCCGTGGCTGAAGGCGGAATGGGCGTGGCTAAAGGGGGAATGGGCGGGGCCAAGGGCGGGGTGGGCGGGGCTAAGGGCGGAGTGGGCGGGGCTAAATCCGGAAGGGGCGGGGCTAAAGGGGGGGGCTTGCCGGGGCTCTAGGGGCCGTAGGGGGGAGGCTAAAAGGGGAATGGGCGAGGCAGAATCGTGTATGGGCAGGGCTAAAGGGGGAAAGGCCGTGGCTGAAGGCGGAATGGGCGTGGCTAAAGAAGGAATGGGCGGGGCCAAGGGCGGGGTGGGCGGGGCTAAAGCCGGAAGGGGCGGGGCTAAAGCCGGAAGGGGCGGGGCTAAAGGGGGGGCTTGCCGGGGCTCTAGGGGCCGTAGGGGGGAGGCTAAAAGGGGAATGGGCGAGGCAGAATCGTGTATAGGCAGGGCTAAAGGGGGAAAGGCCGTGGCTGAAGGCGGAATGGGCGTGGCTAAAGGGGGAATGGGCGGGGCCAAGGGCGGGGTGGGCGGGGCTAAGGGCGGGGTGGGCGGGGGCTAAAGCCGGAAGGGGCGGGGCTAAAGCCGGAAGGGGCGGGGCTAAAGGGGGGGGGCTTGCCGGGGCTCTAGGGGCCGTAGGGGGGAGGCTAAAAGGGGAATGGGCGAGGCAGAATCGTGTATGGGCAGGGCTAAAGGGGGAAAGGCCGTGGCTGAAGGCGGAATGGGCGTGGCTAAAGGGAAAATGGGCGGGGCCAAGGGCGGGGTGGGCGGGGCTAAGGGCGGAGTGGGCGGGGCTAAAGCCGGAAGGGGCGGGGCTAAAGCCGGAAGGGGCGGGGCTAAAGGGGGGGGCCTGCCGGGGCTCTAGGGGCCGTAGGGGGGAGGCTAAAAGGGGAATGGGCGAGGCAGAATCGTGTATGGGCAGGGCTAAAGGGGGAAAGGCCGTGGCTGAAGGCGGAATGGGCGTGGCTAAAGGGGGAATGGGCGGGGCCAAGGGCGGGGTGGGCGGGGCTAAGGGCGGAGTGGGCGGGGCTAAAGCCGGAAGGGGCGGGGCTAAAGGGGGGGGCTTGCCGGGGCTCTAGGGGCCGTAGGGGGGAGGCTAAAAGGGGAATGGGCGAGGCAGAATCGTGTATGGGCAGGGCTAAAGGGGGAAAGGCCGTGGCTGAAGGCGGAATGGGCGTGGCTAAAGGGGGAATGGGCGGGGGCCAAGGGCGGGGTGGGCGGGGCCAAGGGCGGGGTGGGCGGGGCTAAGGGCGGAGTGGGCGGGACTAAAGCCGGAAGGGGCGGGGCTAAAGGGGGGGCTTGCCGGGGCTCTAGGGGCCGTAGGGGGGAGGCTAAAAGGGGAATGGGCGAGGCAGAATCGTGTATGGGCAGGGCTAAAGGGGGAAAGGCCGTGGCTAAAGGCGGAATGGGCGTGGCTAAAGGGAAAATGGGCGGGGCCAAGGGCGGAGTGGGCGGGGCTAAAGCCGGAAGGGGCGGGGCTAAAGCCGGAAGGGGCGGGGCTAAAGGGGGGGGCTTGCCGGGGCTCTAGGGGCCGTAGGGGGGAGGCTAAAAGGGGAATGGGCGAGGCAGAATCGTGTATGGGCAGGGCTAAAGGGGGAAAGGCCGTGGCTGAAGGCGGAATGGGCGTGGCTAAAGGGGGAATGGGCGGGGCCAAGGGCGGGGTGGGCGGGGCTAAGGGCGGAGTGGGCGGGGCTAAAGCCGAAAGGGGCGGGGCTAAAGGGGGGGCTTGCCGGGGCTCTAGGGGCCGTAGGGGGGAGGCTAAAAGGGGAATGGGCGAGGCAGAATCGTGTATGGGCAGGGCTAAAGGGGGAAAGGCCGTGGCTAAAGGCGGAATGGGCGTGGCTAAAGGGGGAATGGGCGGGGCCAAGGGCGGGGTGGGCGGGGCTAAGGGCGGAGTGGGCGGGGCTAAAGCCGGAAGGGGCGGGGCTAAAGCCGGAAGGGGCGGGGCTAAAGGGGGGGGGCTTGCCGGGGCTCTAGGGGCCGTAGGGGGGAGGCTAAAAGGGGAATGGGCGAGGCAGAATCGTGTATGGGCAGGGCTAAAGGGGGAAAGGCCGTGGCTGACGGCGGAATGGGCGTGGCTAAAGGGGGAATGGGCGGGGCCAAGGGCGGGGTGGGCGGGGCCAAGGGCGGGGTGGGCGGGGCTAAGGGCGGAGTTGGCGGGGCTAAAGCCGGAAGGGGCGGGGCTAAAGGGGGGGGGCTTGCCGGGGCTCTAGGGGCCGTAGGGGGGAGGCTAAAAGGGGAATGGGCGAGGCAGAATCGTGTATGGGCAGGGCTAAAGGGGGAAAGGCCGTGGCTGAAGGCGGAATGGGCGTGGCTAAAGGGGGAATGGGCGGGGCCAAGGGCGGGGTGGGCGGGGCTAAGGGCGGAGTGGGCGGGGCTAAAGCCGGAAGGGGCGGGGCTAAAGCCGGAAGGGGCGGGGCTAAAGGGGGGGGCTTGCCGGGGCTCTAGGGGCCGTAGGGGGGAGGCTAAAAGGGGAATGGGCGAGGCAGAATCGTGTATGGGCAGGGCTAAAGGGGGAAAGGCTGTGGCTGAAGGCGGAATGGGCGTGGCTAAAGGGGGAATGGGCGGGGCCAAGGGCGGGGTGGGCGGGGCTAAGGGCGGAGTGGGCGGGGCTAAAGCCGGAAGGGGCGGGGCTAAAGGGGGGGCTTGCCGGGGCTCTAGGGGCCGTAGGGGGGAGGCTAAAAGGGGAATGGGCGAGGCAGAATCGTGTATGGGCAGGGCTAAAGGGGGAAAGGCCGTGGCTGAAGGCGGAATGGGCGTGGCTAAAGGGAAAATGGGCGGGGCCAAGGGCGGGGTGGGCGGGGCTAAGGGCGGAGTGGGCGGGGCTAAAGCCGGAGTGGGCGGGGCGAAAGCCGGAAGGGGCGGGGCTAAAGGGGGGGGGGCCTGCCGGGGCTCTAGGGGCCGTAGGGGGGAGGCTAAAAGGGGAATGGGCGAGGCAGAATCGTGTATGGGCAGGGCTAAAGAGGGAAAGGCCGTGGCTGAAGGCGGAATGGGCGTGGCTAAAGGGGGAATGGGCGGGGCCAAGGGCGGGGTGGGCGGGGCTAAAGCCGGAAGGGGCGGGGCTAAAGCCGGAAGGGGCGGGGCTAAAGACGGAAGGGAAGGGGTTTGCCGGGGCTCTAGGGGCCGTAGGGGGGAGGCTAAAAGGGGAATGGGCGAGGCAGAATCGTGTATGGGCAGGGCTAAAGGGGGAAAGGCCGTGGCTGAAGGCGGAATGGGCGTGGCTAAAGGGAGAATGGGCGGGGCCAAGGGCGGGGTGGGCGGGGCTAAGGGCGGAGTGGGCGGGGCTAAAGCCGGAAGGGGCGGGGCTAAAGGGGGGGCTTGCCGGGGCTCTAGGGGCCGTAGGGGGGAGGCTAAAAGGGGAATGGGCGAGGCAGAATCGTGTATAGGCAGGGCTAAAGGGGGAAAGGCCGTGGCTGAAGGCGGAATGGGCGTGGCTAAAGGGAAAATGGGCGGGGCCAAGGGCGGGGTGGGCGGGGCTAAGGGCGGAGTGGGCGGGGCTAAGGGCGGAGTGGGCGGGGCTAAAGCCGGAAGGGGCGGGGCTAAAGGGGGGGGCCTTGCCGGGGCTCTAGGGGCCGTAGGGGGGAGGCTAAAAGGGGAATGGGCGAGGCAGAATCGTGTATGGGCAGGGCTAAAGGGGGAAAGGCCGTGGCTGAAGGCGGAATGGGCGTGGCTAAAGGGGGAATGGGCGGGGCCAAGGGCGGGGTGGGCGGGGCTAAGGGCGGAGTGGGCGGGGCTAAAGCCGGAAGGGGCGGGGCTAAAGGGGGGGGCTTGCCGGGGCTCTAGGGGCCGTAGGGGGGAGGCTAAAAGGGGAATGGGCGAGGCAGAATCGTGTATGGGCAGGGCTAAAGGGGGAAAGGCCGTGGCTGAAGGCGGAATGGGCGTGGCTAAAGGGGGAATGGGCGGGGCCAAGGGCGGGGTGGGCGGGGCTAAGGGCGGAGTGGGCGGGGCTAAGGGCGGAGTGGGCGGGGCGAAAGCCGGAAGGGGCGGGGCTAAAGGGGGGGGGCTTGCCGGGGCTCTAGGGGCCGTAGGGGGGAGGCTAAAAGGGGAATGGGCAAGGCAGAATCGTGTATGGGCAGGGCTAAAGGGGGAAAGGCCGTGGCTGAAGGCGGAATGGGCGTGGCTAAAGGGGGAATGGGCGGGGCCAAGGGCGGGGTGGGCGGGGCTAAGGGCGGAGTGGGCGGGGCTAAATCCGGAAGGTGCGGGGCTAAAGGGGGGGGCTTGCCGGGGCTCTAGGGGCCGTAGGGGGGAGGCTAAAAGGGGAATGGGCGAGGCAGAATCGTGTATGGGCAGGGCTAAAGGGGGAAAGGCCGTGGCTGAAGGCGGAATGGGCGTGGCTAAAGGGGGAATGGGCGGGGCCAAGGGCGGGGTGGGCGGGGCTAAGGGCGGGGTGGGCGGGGCTAAGGGCGGAGTGGGCGGGGCTAAAGCCGGAAGGGGCGGGGCTAAAGGGGGGCGATTGCCGGGGCTCTAGGGGCCGTAGGGGGGAGGCTAAAAGGGGAATGGGCGAGGCAGAATCGTGTATGGGCAGGGCTAAAGGGGGAAAGGCCGTGGCTGAAGGCGGAATGGGCGTGGCTAAAGGGGGAATGGGCGGGGCCAAGGGCGGGGTGGGCGGGGCTAAGGGCGGAGTGGGCGGGGCTAAAGCCGGAAGGGGCGGGGCTAAAGCCGGAAGGGGCGGGGCTAAAGGGGGGGGGCTTGCCGGGGCTCTAGGGGCCGTAGGGGGGAGGCTAAAAGGGGAATGGGCGAGGCAGAATCGTGTATGGGCAGGGCTAAAGGGGGAAAGGCCGTGGCTGAAGGCGGAATGGGCGTGGCTAAAGGGGGAATGGGCGGGGCCAAGGGCGGGGTGGGCGGGGCTAAGGGCGGAGTGGGCAGGGCTAAAGCCGGAAGGGGCGGGGCGAAAGCCGGAAGGGGCGGGGCTAAAGGGGGGGGGCTTGCCGGGGCTCTAGGGGCCGTAGGGGGGAGGCTAAAAGGGGAATGGGCGAGGCAGAATCGTGTATGGGCAGGGCTAAAGGGGGAAAGGCCGTGGCTGAAGGCGGAATGGGCGTGGCTAAAGGGGGAATGGGCGGGGCCAAGGGCGGGGTGGGCGGGGCTAAGGGCGGAGTGGGCGGGGCTAAAGACGGAAGGGGCGGGGCTAAAGGGGGGGGGCTTGCCGGGGCTCTAGGGGCCGTAGGGGGGAGGCTAAAAGGGGAATGGGCGAGGCAGAATCGTGTATGGGCAGGGCTAAAGGGGGAAAGGCCGTGGCTGAAGGCGGAATGGGCGTGGCTAAAGGGGGAATGGGCGGGGCCAAGGGCGGGGTGGGCGGGGCTAAGGGCGGAGTGGGCGGGGCTAAAGCCGGAGTGGGCGGGGCGAAAGCCGGAAGGGGCGGGGCTAAAGGGGGGGGGGCTTGCCGGGGCTCTAGGGGCCGTAGGGGGGAGGCTAAAAGGGGAATGGGCGAGGCAGAATCGTGTATGGGCAGGGCTAAAGGGGGAAAGGCCGTGGCTGAAGGCGGAATGGGCGTGGCTAAAGGGGGAATGGGCGGGGCCAAGGGCGGGGTGGGCGGGGCTAAGGGCGGAGTGGGCGGGGCTAAATCCGGAAGGGGCGGGGCTAAAGGGGGGGGCTTGCCGGGGCTCTAGGGGCCGTAGGGGGGAGGCTAAAAGGGGAATGGGCGAGGCAGAATCGTGTATGGGCAGGGCTAAAGGGGGAAAGGCTGTGGCTGAAGGCGGAATGGGCGTGGCTAAAGGGAAAATGGGCGGGGCCAAGGGCGGGGTGGGCGGGGCTAAGGGCGGAGTGGGCGGGGCTAAGGGCGGAGTGGGCGGGGCTAAAGCCGGAAGGGGCGGGGCTAAAGGGGGGGGCCTTGCCGGGGCTCTAGGGGCCGTAGGGGGGAGGCTAAAAGGGGAATGGGCGAGGCAGAATCGTGTATGGGCAGGGCTAAAGGGGGAAAGGCCGTGGCTGAAGGCGGAATGGGCGTGGCTAAAGGGGGAATGGGCGGGGCCAAGGGCGGGGTGGGCGGGGCTAAGGGCGGAGAGGGCGGGGCTAAAGCAGGAAGGGGCGGGGCTAAAGGGGGAGGCTTGCCGGGGCTCTAGGGGCCGTAGGGGGGAGGCTAAAAGGGGAATGGGCGAGGCAGAATCGTGTATGGGCAGGGCTAAAGGGGGAAAGGCCGTGGCTGAAGGCGGAATGGGCGTGGCTAAAGGGGGAATGGGCGGGGCCAAGGGCGGGGTGGGCGGGGCTAAGGGCGGAGTGGGCGGGGCTAAAGCCGGAGTGGGCGGGGCGAAAGCCGGAAGGGGCGGGGCTAAAGGGGGGGGGCTTGCCGGGGCTCTAGGGGCCGTAGGGGGGAGGCTAAAAGGGGAATGGGCGAGGCAGAATCGTGTATGGGCAGGGCTAAAGGGGGAAAGGCCGTGGCTGAAGGCGGAATGGGCGTAACTAAAGGGGGAATGGGCGGGGCCAAGGGCGGGGTGGGCGGGGCTAAAGCCGGAAGGGGCGGGGCTAAAGCCGGAAGGGGCGGGGCTAAAGGGGGGGGGGCTTGCCGGGGCTCTAGGGGCCGTAGGGGGGAGGCTAAAAGGGGAATGGGCGAGGCAGAATCGTGTATGGGCAGGGCTAAAGGGGGAAAGGCCGTGGCTGAAGGCGGAATGGGCGTGGCTAAAGGGGGAATGGGCGGGGCCAAGGGCGGGGTGGGCGGGGCTAAAGCCGGAAGGGGCGGGGCTAAAGCCGGAAGGGGCGGGGCTAAAGGGGGGGGCTTGCCGGGGCTCTAGGGGCCGTAGGGGGGAGGTTAAAAGGGGAATGGGCGAGGCAGAATCGTGTATAGGCAGGGCTAAAGGGGGAAAGGCCGTGGCTGAAGGCGGAATGGGCGTGGCTAAAGGGGGAATGGGCGGGGCCAAGGGCGGGGTGGGCGGGGCTAAGGGCGGAGTGGGCGGGGCTAAGGGCGGAGTGGGCGGGGCTAAAGCCGGAAGGGGCGGGGCTAAAGGGGGAGGCTTGCCGGGGCTCTAGGGGCCGTAGGGGGGGAGGCTAAAAGGGGAATGGGCGAGGCAGAATCGTGTATGGGCAGGGCTAAAGGGGGAAAGGCCGTGGCTGAAGGCGGAATGGGCGTGGCTAAAGGGGGAATGGGCGGGGCCAAGGGCGGGGTGGGCGGGGCTAAGGGCGGAGTGGGCGGGGCTAAAGCCGGAAGGGGCGGGGCTAAAGGGGGAGGCTTGCCGGGGCTCTAGGGGCCGTAGGGGGGAGGCTAAAAGGGGAATGGGCGAGGCAGAATCGTGTATGGGCAGGGCTAAAGGGGGAAAGGCCGTGGCTGAAGGCGGAATGGGCGTGGCTAAAGGGGGAATGGGCGGGGCCAAGGGCGGGGTGGGCGGGGCTAAGGGCGGAGTGGGCGGGGCTAAAGCCGGAGTGGGCGGGGCGAAAGCCGGAAGGGGCGGGGCTAAAGGGGGGGGGGCTTGCCGGGGCTCTAGGGGCCGTAGGGGGGAGGCTAAAAGGGGAATGGGCAAGGCAGAATCGTGTATGGGCAGGGCTAAAGGGGGAAAGGCCGTGGCTGAAGGGGGAATGGGCGTGGCTAAAGGGGGAATGGGCGGGGCCAAGGGCGGGGTGGGCGGGGCTAAAGCCGGAAGGGGCGGGGCTAAAGGGGGGGGGCTTGCCGGGGCTCTAGGGGCCGTAGGGGGGAGGCTAAAAGGGGAATGGGCGAGGCAGAATCGTGTATGGGCAGGGCTAAAGGGGGAAAGGCCGTGGCTGAAGGCGGAATGGGCGTGGCTAAAGGGGGAATGGGCGGGGCCAAGGGCGGGGTGGGCGGGGCCAAGGGCGGGGTGGGCGGGGCTAAGGGCGGAGTGGGCGGGGCTAAAGCCGGAAGGGGCGGGGCTAAAGACGGAAGGGGCGGGGCTAAAGGGGGGGCTTGCCGGGGCTCTAGGGGCCGTAGGGGGGAGGCTAAAAGGGGAATGGGCGAGGCAGAATCGTGTATGGGCAGGGCTAAAGGGGGAAAGGCCGTGGCTGAAGGCGGAATGGGCGTGGCTAAAGGGAGAATGGGCGGGGCCAAGGGCGGGGTGGGCGGGGCTAAGGGCGGAGTGGGCGGGGCTAAAGCCGGAAGGGGCGGGGCTAAAGGGGGGGCTTGCCGGGGCTCTAGGGGCCGTAGGGGGGAGGCTAAAAGGGGAATGGGCGAGGCAGAATCGTGTATGGGCAGGGCTAAAGGGGGAAAGGCCGTGGCTGAAGGCGGAATGGGCGTGGCTAAAGGGGGAATGGGCGGGGCCAAGGGCGGGGTGGGCGGGGCTAAGGGCGGAGTGGGCGGGGCTAAGGGAGGAGTGGGCGGGGCTAAAGCCGGAAGGGGCGGGGCTAAAGGCGGAAGGGGCGGGGCTAAAGGGGGGGGCTTGCCGGGGCTCTAGGGGCCGTAGGGGGGAGGCTAAAAGGGGAATGGGCGAGGCAGAATCGTGTATGGGCAGGGCTAAAGGGGGAAAGGCCGTGGCTGAAGGCGGAATGGGCGTGGCTAAAGGGGGAATGGGCGGGGCCAAGGGCGGGGTGGGCGGGGCTAAGGGCGGAGTGGGCGGGGCTAAAGCCGGAAGGGGCGGGGCTAAAGGGGGGGGCTTGCCGGGGCTCTAGGGGCCGTAGGGGGGAGGCTAAAAGGGGAATGGGCGAGGCAGAATCGTGTATGGGCAGGGCTAAAGGGGGAAAGGCCGTGGCTGAAGGCGGAATGGGCGTGGCTAAAGGGGGAATGGGCGGGGCCAAGGGCGGGGTGGGCGGGGCTAAGGGCGGAGTGGGCGGGGCTAAGGGCGGAGTGGGCGGGGCGAAAGCCGGAAGGGGCGGGGCTAAAGGGGGGGGGCTTGCCGGGGCTCTAGGGGCCGTAGGGGGGAGGCTAAAAGGGGAATGGGCAAGGCAGAATCGTGTATGGGCAGGGCTAAAGGGGGAAAGGCCGTGGCTGAAGGCGGAATGGGCGTGGCTAAAGGGGGAATGGGCGGGGCCAAGGGCGGGGTGGGCGGGGCTAAGGGCGGAGTGGGCGGGGCTAAATCCGGAAGGGGCGGGGCTAAAGGGGGGGGCTTGCCGGGGCTCTAGGGGCCGTAGGGGGGAGGCTAAAAGGGGAATGGGCGAGGCAGAATCGTGTATGGGCAGGGCTAAAGGGGGAAAGGCCGTGGCTGAAGGCGGAATGGGCGTGGCTAAAGGGGGAATGGGCGGGGCCAAGGGCGGGGTGGGCGGGGCTAAGGGCGGAGTGGGCGGGGCTAAATCCGGAAGGGGCGGGGCTAAAGGGGGGGGCTTGCCGGGGCTCTAGGGGCCGTAGGGGGGAGGCTAAAAGGGGAATGGGCGAGGCAGAATCGTGTATGGGCAGGGCTAAAGGGGGAAAGGCCGTGGCTGAAGGCGGAATGGGCGTGGCTAAAGAGGGAATGGGCGGGGCCAAGGGCGGGGTGGGCGGGGCTAAAGCCGGAAGGGGCGGGGCTAAAGCCGGAAGGGGCGGGGCTAAAGGGGGGGGCTTGCCGGGGCTCTAGGGGCCGTAGGGGGGAGGCTAAAAGGGGAATGGGCGAGGCAGAATCGTGTATAGGCAGGGCTAAAGGGGGAAAGGCCGTGGCTGAAGGCGGAATGGGCGTGGCTAAAGGGGGAATGGGCGGGGCCAAGGGCGGGGGTGGGCGGGGCTAAGGTCGGGGGTGGGCGGGGCTAAAGCCGGAAGGGGCGGGGCTAAAGCCGGAAGGGGCGGGGCTAAAGGGGGGGGGCTTGCCGGGGCTCTAGGGGCCGTAGGGGGGAGGCTAAAAGGGGAATGGGCGAGGCAGAATCGTGTATGGGCAGGGCTAAAGGGGGAAAGGCCGTGGCTGAAGGCGGAATGGGCGTGGCTAAAGGGGGAATGGGCGGGGCCAAGGGCGGGGTGGGCGGGGCTAAGGGCGGAGTGGGCGGGGCTAAAGCCGGAAGGGGCGGGGCTAAAGCCGGAAGGGGCGGGGCTAAAGGGGGGGGCCTGCCGGGGCTCTAGGGGCCGTAGGGGGGAGGCTAAAAGGGGAATGGGCGAGGCAGAATCGTGTATGGGCAGGGCTAAAGGGGGAAAGGCCGTGGCTGAAGGCGGAATGGGCGTGGCTAAAGGGGGAATGGGCGGGGCCAAGGGCGGGGTGGGCGGGGCTAAGGGCGGAGTGGGCGGGGCTAAAGCCGGAAGGGGCGGGGCTAAAGGGGGGGGCTTGCCGGGGCTCTAGGGGCCGTAGGGGGGAGGCTAAAAGGGGAATGGGCGAGGCAGAATCGTGTATGGGCAGGGCTAAAGGGGGAAAGGCCGTGGCTGAAGGCGGAATGGGCGTGGCTAAAGGGGGAATGGGCGGGGGCCAAGGGCGGGGTGGGCGGGGCCAAGGGCGGGGTGGGCGGGGCTAAGGGCGGAGTGGGCGGGACTAAAGCCGGAAGGGGCGGGGCTAAAGGGGGGGCTTGCCGGGGCTCTAGGGGCCGTAGGGGGGAGGCTAAAAGGGGAATGGGCGAGGCAGAATCGTGTATGGGCAGGGCTAAAGGGGGAAAGGCCGTGGCTAAAGGCGGAATGGGCGTGGCTAAAGGGAAAATGGGCGGGGCCAAGGGCGGAGTGGGCGGGGCTAAAGCCGGAAGGGGCGGGGCTAAAGCCGGAAGGGGCGGGGCTAAAGGGGGGGGCTTGCCGGGGCTCTAGGGGCCGTAGGGGGGAGGCTAAAAGGGGAATGGGCGAGGCAGAATCGTGTATGGGCAGGGCTAAAGGGGGAAAGGCCGTGGCTGAAGGCGGAATGGGCGTGGCTAAAGGGGGAATGGGCGGGGCCAAGGGCGGGGTGGGCGGGGCTAAGGGCGGAGTGGGCGGGGCTAAAGCCGAAAGGGGCGGGGCTAAAGGGGGGGCTTGCCGGGGCTCTAGGGGCCGTAGGGGGGAGGCTAAAAGGGGAATGGGCGAGGCAGAATCGTGTATGGGCAGGGCTAAAGGGGGAAAGGCCGTGGCTAAAGGCGGAATGGGCGTGGCTAAAGGGGGAATGGGCGGGGCCAAGGGCGGGGTGGGCGGGGCTAAGGGCGGAGTGGGCGGGGCTAAAGCCGGAAGGGGCGGGGCTAAAGCCGGAAGGGGCGGGGCTAAAGGGGGGGGGCTTGCCGGGGCTCTAGGGGCCGTAGGGGGGAGGCTAAAAGGGGAATGGGCGAGGCAGAATCGTGTATGGGCAGGGCTAAAGGGGGAAAGGCCGTGGCTGACGGCGGAATGGGCGTGGCTAAAGGGGGAATGGGCGGGGCCAAGGGCGGGGTGGGCGGGGCCAAGGGCGGGGTGGGCGGGGCTAAGGGCGGAGTTGGCGGGGCTAAAGCCGGAAGGGGCGGGGCTAAAGGGGGGGGGCTTGCCGGGGCTCTAGGGGCCGTAGGGGGGAGGCTAAAAGGGGAATGGGCGAGGCAGAATCGTGTATGGGCAGGGCTAAAGGGGGAAAGGCCGTGGCTGAAGGCGGAATGGGCGTGGCTAAAGGGGGAATGGGCGGGGCCAAGGGCGGGGTGGGCGGGGCTAAGGGCGGAGTGGGCGGGGCTAAAGCCGGAAGGGGCGGGGCTAAAGCCGGAAGGGGCGGGGCTAAAGGGGGGGGCTTGCCGGGGCTCTAGGGGCCGTAGGGGGGAGGCTAAAAGGGGAATGGGCGAGGCAGAATCGTGTATGGGCAGGGCTAAAGGGGGAAAGGCTGTGGCTGAAGGCGGAATGGGCGTGGCTAAAGGGGGAATGGGCGGGGCCAAGGGCGGGGTGGGCGGGGCTAAGGGCGGAGTGGGCGGGGCTAAAGCCGGAAGGGGCGGGGCTAAAGGGGGGGCTTGCCGGGGCTCTAGGGGCCGTAGGGGGGAGGCTAAAAGGGGAATGGGCGAGGCAGAATCGTGTATGGGCAGGGCTAAAGGGGGAAAGGCCGTGGCTGAAGGCGGAATGGGCGTGGCTAAAGGGAAAATGGGCGGGGCCAAGGGCGGGGTGGGCGGGGCTAAGGGCGGAGTGGGCGGGGCTAAAGCCGGAGTGGGCGGGGCGAAAGCCGGAAGGGGCGGGGCTAAAGGGGGGGGGGCCTGCCGGGGCTCTAGGGGCCGTAGGGGGGAGGCTAAAAGGGGAATGGGCGAGGCAGAATCGTGTATGGGCAGGGCTAAAGAGGGAAAGGCCGTGGCTGAAGGCGGAATGGGCGTGGCTAAAGGGGGAATGGGCGGGGCCAAGGGCGGGGTGGGCGGGGCTAAAGCCGGAAGGGGCGGGGCTAAAGCCGGAAGGGGCGGGGCTAAAGACGGAAGGGAAGGGGTTTGCCGGGGCTCTAGGGGCCGTAGGGGGGAGGCTAAAAGGGGAATGGGCGAGGCAGAATCGTGTATGGGCAGGGCTAAAGGGGGAAAGGCCGTGGCTGAAGGCGGAATGGGCGTGGCTAAAGGGAGAATGGGCGGGGCCAAGGGCGGGGTGGGCGGGGCTAAGGGCGGAGTGGGCGGGGCTAAAGCCGGAAGGGGCGGGGCTAAAGGGGGGGGCTTGCCGGGGCTCTAGGGGCCGTAGGGGGGAGGCTAAAAGGGGAATGGGCGAGGCAGAATCGTGTATAGGCAGGGCTAAAGGGGGAAAGGCCGTGGCTGAAGGCGGAATGGGCGTGGCTAAAGGGAAAATGGGCGGGGCCAAGGGCGGGGTGGGCGGGGCTAAGGGCGGAGTGGGCGGGGCTAAGGGCGGAGTGGGCGGGGCTAAAGCCGGAAGGGGCGGGGCTAAAGGGGGGGGCCTTGCCGGGGCTCTAGGGGCCGTAGGGGGGAGGCTAAAAGGGGAATGGGCGAGGCAGAATCGTGTATGGGCAGGGCTAAAGGGGGAAAGGCCGTGGCTGAAGGCGGAATGGGCGTGGCTAAAGGGGGAATGGGCGGGGCCAAGGGCGGGGTGGGCGGGGCTAAGGGCGGAGTGGGCGGGGCTAAAGCCGGAAGGGGCGGGGCTAAAGGGGGGGGCTTGCCGGGGCTCTAGGGGCCGTAGGGGGGAGGCTAAAAGGGGAATGGGCGAGGCAGAATCGTGTATGGGCAGGGCTAAAGGGGGAAAGGCCGTGGCTGAAGGCGGAATGGGCGTGGCTAAAGGGGGGAATGGGCGGGGCCAAGGGCGGGGTGGGCGGGGCTAAGGGCGGAGTGGGCGGGGCTAAGGGCGGAGTGGGGCGGGGCGAAAGCCGGAAGGGGCGGGGCTAAAGGGGGGGGGCTTGCCGGGGCTCTAGGGGCCGTAGGGGGGAGGCTAAAAGGGGAATGGGCAAGGCAGAATCGTGTATGGGCAGGGCTAAAGGGGGAAAGGCCGTGGCTGAAGGCGGAATGGGCGTGGCTAAAGGGGGAATGGGCGGGGCCAAGGGCGGGGTGGGCGGGGCTAAGGGCGGAGTGGGCGGGGCTAAATCCGGAAGGGGCGGGGCTAAAGGGGGGGGCTTGCCGGGGCTCTAGGGGCCGTAGGGGGGAGGCTAAAAGGGGAATGGGCGAGGCAGAATCGTGTATGGGCAGGGCTAAAGGGGGAAAGGCCGTGGCTGAAGGCGGAATGGGCGTGGCTAAAGGGGGAATGGGCGGGGCCAAGGGCGGGGTGGGCGGGGCTAAGGGCGGGGTGGGCGGGGCTAAGGGCGGAGTGGGCGGGGCTAAAGCCGGAAGGGGCGGGGCTAAAGGGGGGCGATTGCCGGGGCTCTAGGGGCCGTAGGGGGGAGGCTAAAAGGGGAATGGGCGAGGCAGAATCGTGTATGGGCAGGGCTAAAGGGGGAAAGGCCGTGGCTGAAGGCGGAATGGGCGTGGCTAAAGGGGGAATGGGCGGGGCCAAGGGCGGGGTGGGCGGGGCTAAGGGCGGAGTGGGCGGGGCTAAAGCCGGAAGGGGCGGGGCTAAAGCCGGAAGGGGCGGGGCTAAAGGGGGGGGCTTGCCGGGGCTCTAGGGGCCGTAGGGGGGAGGCTAAAAGGGGAATGGGCGAGGCAGAATCGTGTATGGGCAGGGCTAAAGGGGGAAAGGCCGTGGCTGAAGGCGGAATGGGCGTGGCTAAAGGGGGAATGGGCGGGGCCAAGGGCGGGGTGGGCGGGGCTAAGGGCGGAGTGGGCGGGGCTAAAGCCGGAAGGGGCGGGGCTAAAGCCGGAAGGGGCGGGGCTAAGGGGGGGGGGCTTGCCGGGGCTCTAGGGGCCGTAGGGGGGAGGCTAAAAGGGGAATGGGCGAGGCAGAATCGTGTATGGGCAGGGCTAAAGGGGGAAAGGCCGTGGCTAAAGGCGGAATGGGCGTGGCTAAAAGGAAAATGGGCGGGGCCAAGGGCGGGGTGGGCGGGGCTAAGGGCGGAGTGGGCGGGGCTAAAGCCGGAAGGGGCGGGGCTAAATCCGGAAGGGGCGGGGCTAAAGGGGAGGGCTTGCCGGGGCTCTAGGGGCCGTAGGGGGGAGGCTAAAAGGGGAATGGGCGAGGCAGAATTGTGTATGGGCAGGGCTAAAGGGGGAAAGGCCGTGGCTGAAGGCGGAATGGGCGTGGCTAAAGGGGGAATGGGCGGGGCTAAGGGCGGAGTGGGCGGGGCTAAAGCAGGAAGGGGCGGGGCTAAAGCCGGAAGGGGCGGGGCTAAAGGGGGGGGCTTGCCGGGGCTCTAGGGGCCGTAGGGGGGAGGCTAAAAGGGGAATGGGCGAGGCAGAATCGTGTATGGGCAGGGCTAAAGGGGGAAAGGCCGTGGCTGAAGGCGGAATGGGCGTGGCTAAAGGGGGAATGGGCGGGGCCAAGGGCGGGGTGGGCGGGGCCAAGGGCGGGGTGGGCGGGGCTAAGGGCGGAGTGGGCGGGGCTAAAGCCGGAAGGGGCGGGGCTAAAGCCGGAAGGGGCGGGGCTAAAGGGGGGGGGCCTGCCGGGGCTCTAGGGGCCGTAGGGGGGAGGCTAAAAGGGGAATGGGCGAGGCAGAATCGTGTATGGGCAGGGCTAAAGGGGGAAAGGCCGTGGCTGAAGGCGGAATGGGCGTGGCTAAAGGGGGAATGGGCGGGGCCAAGGGCGGGGTGGGCGGGGCTAAGGGCGGAGTGGGCGGGGCTAAAGCCGGAAGGGGCGGGGCTAAAGGGGGGGGCTTGCCGGGGCTCTAGGGGCCGTAGGGGGGAGGCTAAAAGGGGAATGGGCGAGGCAGAATCGTGTATGGGCAGGGCTAAAGGGGGAAAGGCCGTGGCTGAAGGCGGAATGGGCGTGGCTAAAGGGGGAATGGGCGGGGGCCAAGGGCGGGGTGGGCGGGGCCAAGGGCGGGGTGGGCGGGGCTAAGGGCGGAGTGGGCGGGACTAAAGCCGGAAGGGGCGGGGCTAAAGGGGGGGCTTGCCGGGGCTCTAGGGGCCGTAGGGGGGAGGCTAAAAGGGGAATGGGCGAGGCAGAATCGTGTATGGGCAGGGCTAAAGGGGGAAAGGCCGTGGCTAAAGGCGGAATGGGCGTGGCTAAAGGGAAAATGGGCGGGGCCAAGGGCGGAGTGGGCGGGGCTAAAGCCGGAAGGGGCGGGGCTAAAGCCGGAAGGGGCGGGGCTAAAGGGGGGGGCTTGCCGGGGCTCTAGGGGCCGTAGGGGGGAGGCTAACAGGGGAATGGGCGAGGCAGAATCGTGTATGGGCAGGGCTAAAGGGGGAAAGGCCGTGGCTGAAGGCGGAATGGGCGTGGCTAAAGGGGGAATGGGCGGGGCCAAGGGCGGAGTGGGCGGGGCTAAGGGCGGAGTGGGCGGGGCTAAAGCCGGAAGGGGCGGGGCTAAAGGGGGGGGCTTGCCGGGGCTCTAGGGGCCGTAGGGGGGAGGCTAAAAGGGGAATGGGCGAGGCAGAATCGTGTATGGGCAGGGCTAAAGGGGGAAAGGCCGTGGCTGAAGGCGGAATGGGCGTGGCTAAAGGGGGAATGGGCGGGGCCAAGGGCGGGGTGGGCGGGGCTAAGGGCGGAGTGGGCGGGGCTAAAGCCGAAAGGGGCGGGGCTAAAGGGGGGGCTTGCCGGGGCTCTAGGGGCCGTAGGGGGGAGGCTAAAAGGGGAATGGGCGAGGCAGAATCGTGTATGGGCAGGGCTAAAGGGGGAAAGGCCGTGGCTAAAGGCGGAATGGGCGTGGCTAAAGGGGGAATGGGCGGGGCCAAGGGCGGGGTGGGCGGGGCCAAGGGCGGGGTGGGCGGGGCTAAAGCCGGAAGGGGCGGGGCTAAAGCCGGAAGGGGCGGGGCTAAAGGGGGGGGGCTTGCCGGGGCTCTAGGGGCCGTAGGGGGGAGGCTAAAAGGGGAATGGGCGAGGCAGAATCGTGTATAGGCAGGGCTAAAGGGGGAAAGGCCATGGCTGAAGGCGGAATGGGCGTGGCTAAAGGGAAAATGGGCGGGGCCAAGGGCGGGGTGGGCGGGGCCAAGGGCGGGGTGGGCGGGGCTAAGGGCGGAGTGGGCGGGGCTAAAGCCGGAAGGGGCGGGGCTAAAGGGGGGGGCCTTGCCGGGGCTCTAGGGGCCGTAGGGGGGAGGCTAAAAGGGGAATGGGCGAGGCAGAATCGTGTATGGGCAGGGCTAAAGGGGGAAAGGCCGTGGCTGAAGGCGGAATGGGCGTGGCTAAAGGGGGAATGGGCGGGGCCAAGGGCGGGGTGGGCGGGGCTAAGGGCGGGGTGGGCGGGGCTAAAGCCGGAAGGGGCGGGGCTAAAGGGGGAGGCTTGCCGGGGCTCTAGGGGCCGTAGGGGGGAGGCTAAAAGGGGAATGGGCGAGGCAGAATCGTGTATGGGCAGGGCTAAAGGGGGAAAGGCCGTGGCTGAAGGCGGAATGGGCGTGGCTAAAGGGGGAATGGGCGGGGCCAAGGGCGGGGTGGGCGGGGCCAAGGGCGGGGTGGGCGGGGCTAAAGCCGGAAGGGGCGGGGCTAAGGGGGGGGCTTGCCGGGGCTCTAGGGGCCGTAGGGGGGAGGCTAAAAGGGGAATGGGCGAGGCAGAATCGTGTATGGGCAGGGCTAAAGGGGGAAAGGCCGTGGCTGAAGGCGGAATGGGCGTGGCTAAAGGGGGAATGGGCGGGGCCAAGGGCGGAGTGGGCGGGGCGAAAGCCGGAAGGGGCGGGGCTAAAGGGGGGGGGCTTGCCGGGGCTCTAGGGGCCGTAGGGGGGAGGCTAAAAGGGGAATGGGCGAGGCAGAATCGTGTATGGGCAGGGCTAAAGGGGGAAAGGCCGTGGCTGAAGGCGGAATGGGCGTGGCTAAAGGGGGAATGGGCGGGGCCAAGGGCGGGGTGGGCGGGGCTAAGGGCGGAGTGGGCGGGGCTAAAGCCGGAAGGGGCGGGGCTAAAGGGGGGGCTTGCCGGGGCTCTAGGGGCCGTAGGGGGGAGGCTAAAAGGGGAATGGGCGAGGCAGAATCGTGTATGGGCAGGGCTAAAGGGGGAAAGGCCGTGGCTGAAGGCGGAATGGGCGTGGCTAAAGGGGGAATGGGCGGGGCCAAGGGCGGGGTGGGCGGGGCTAAGGGCGGAGTGGGCGGGGCTAAAGCCGGAAGGGGCGGGGCTAAAGGGGGGGGCTTGCCGGGGCTCTAGGGGCCGTAGGGGGGAGGCTAAAAGGGGAATGGGCGAGGCAGAATCGTGTATGGGCAGGGCTAAAGGGGGAAAGGCCGTGGCTGAAGGCGGAATGGGCGTGGCTAAAGGGGGAATGGGCGGGGCCAAGGGCGGGGTGGGCGGGGCTAAGGGCGGAAGGGGCGGGGCTAAAGCCGGAAGGGGCGGGGCTAAAGGGGGGGCTTGCCGGGGCTCTAGGGGCCGTAGGGGGGAGGCTAAAAGGGGAATGGGCGAGGCAGAATCGTGTATGGGCAGGGCTAAAGGGGGAAAGGCCGTGGCTGAAGGCGGAATGGGCGTGGCTAAAGGGAAAATGGGCGGGGCCAAGGGAGGGGTGGGCGGGGCTAAGGGCGGGGTGGGCGGGGCTAAGGGCGGAGTGGGCGGGGCTAAAGCCGGAAGGGGCGGGGCTAAAGGGGGGGGCCTTGCCGGGGCTCTAGGGGCCGTAGGGGGGAGGCTAAAAGGGGAATGGGCGAGGCAGAATCGTGTATGGGCAGGGCTAAAGGGGGAAAGGCCGTGGCTGAAGGCGGAATGGGCGTGGCTAAAGGGGGAATGGGCGGGGCCAAGGGCGGGGTGGGCGGGGCTAAGGGCGGAGTGGGCGGGGCTAAAGCCGGAAGGGGCGGGGCTAAAGGGGGGGGGCTTGCCGGGGCTCTAGGGGCCGTAGGGGGGAGGCTAAAAGGGGAATGGGCGAGGCAGAATCGTGTATGGGCAGGGCTAAAGGGGGAAAGGCCGTGGCTGAAGGCGGAATGGGCGTGGCTAAAGGGGGAATGGGCGGGGCCAAGGGCGGGGTGGGCGGGGCTAAAGCCGGAAGGGGCGGGGCTAAAGCCGGAAGGGGCGGGGCTAAAGGGGGGGGCTTGCCGGGGCTCTAGGGGCCGTAGGGGGGAGGCTAAAAGGGGAATGGGCGAGGCAGAATCGTGTATAGGCAGGGCTAAAGGGGGAAAGGCCGTGGCTGAAGGCGGAATGGGCGTGGCTAAAGGGAAAATGGGCGGGGCCAAGGGCGGGGTGGGCGGGGCTAAGGGCGGAGTGGGCGGGGCTAAGGGCGGAGTGGGCGGGGCTAAAGCCGGAAGGGGCGGGGCTAAAGGGGGGGGGGCTTGCCGGGGCTCTAGGGGCCGTAGGGGGGAGGCTAAAAGGGGAATGGGCGAGGCAGAATCGTGTATGGGCAGGGCTAAAGGGGGAAAGGCCGTGGCTGAAGGCGGAATGGGCGTGGCTAAAGGGGGAATGGGCGGGGCCAAGGGCGGGGTGGGCGGGGCTAAGGGCGGAGAGGGCGGGGCTAAAGCCGGAAGGGGCGGGGCTAAAGGGGGGGGGCCTGCCGGGGCTCTAGGGGCCGTAGGGGGGAGGCTAAAAGGGGAATGGGCGAGGCAGAATCGTGTATGGGCAGGGCTAAAGGGGGAAAGGCCGTGGCTGAAGGCGGAATGGGCGTGGCTAAAGGGGGAATGGGCGGGGCCAAGGGCGGGGTGGGCGGGGCTAAGGGCGGAGTGGGCGGGGCTAAAGCCGGAGTGGGCGGGGCGAAAGCCGGAAGGGGCGGGGCTAAAGGGGGGGGGCTTGCCGGGGCTCTAGGGGCCGTAGGGGGGAGGCTAAAAGGGGAATGGGCAAGGCAGAATCGTGTATGGGCAGGGCTAAAGGGGGAAAGGCCGTGGCTGAAGGCGGAATGGGCGTGGCTAAAGGGGGAATGGGCGGGGCCAAGGGCGGGGTGGGCGGGGCTAAGGGCGGAGTGGGCGGGGCTAAAGCCGGAAGGGGCGGGGCTAAAGGGGGGGGGCTTGCCGGGGCTCTAGGGGCCGTAGGGGGGAGGCTAAAAGGGGAATGGGCGAGGCAGAATCGTGTATGGGCAGGGCTAAAGGGGGAAAGGCCGTGGCTGAAGGCGGAATGGGCGTGGCTAAAGGGGGAATGGGCGGGGCCAAGGGCGGGGTGGGCGGGGCTAAAGCCGGAAGGGGCGGGGCTAAAGCCGGAAGGGGCGGGGCTAAAGGGGGGGGCTTGCCGGGGCTCTAGGGGCCGTAGGGGGGAGGCTAAAAGGGGAATGGGCGAGGCAGAATCGTGTATAGGCAGGGCTAAAGGGGGAAAGGCCGTGGCTGAAGGCGGAATGGGCGTGGCTAAAGGGAAAATGGGCGGGGCCAAGGGCGGGGTGGGCGGGGCTAAGGGCGGAGTGGGCGGGGCTAAGGGCGGAGTGGGCGGGGCTAAAGCCGGAAGGGGCGGGGCTAAAGGGGGAGGCTTGCCGGGGCTCTAGGGGCCGTAGGGGGGAGGCTAAAAGGGGAATGGGCGAGGCAGAATCGTGTATGGGCAGGGCTAAAGGGGGAAAGGCCGTGGCTGAAGGCGGAATGGGCGTGGCTAAAGGGGGAATGGGCGGGGCCAAGGGCGGGGTGGGCGGGGCTAAGGGCGGAGTGGGCGGGGCTAAAGCCGGAAGGGGCGGGGCTAAAGGGGGAGGCTTGCCGGGGCTCTAGGGGCCGTAGGGGGGAGGCTAAAAGGGGAATGGGCGAGGCAGAATCGTGTATGGGCAGGGCTAAAGGGGGAAAGGCCGTGGCTGAAGGCGGAATGGGCGTGGCTAAAGGGGGAATGGGCGGGGCCAAGGGCGGGGTGGGCGGGGCTAAGGGCGGAGTGGGCGGGGCTAAAGCCGGAAGGGGCGGGGCTAAAGGGGGGGGGCTTGCCGGGGCTCTAGGGGCCGTAGGGGGGAGGCTAAAAGGGGAATGGGCGAGGCAGAATCGTGTATGGGCAGGGCTAAAGGGGGAAAGGCCGTGGCTGAAGGCGGAATGGGCGTGGCTAAAGGGGGAATGGGCGGGGCCAAGGGCGGGGTGGGCGGGGCTAAGGGCGGAGTGGGCGGGGCTAAAGACGGAAGGGGCGGGGCTAAAGGGGGGGGGCTTGCCGGGGCTCTAGGGGCCGTAGGGGGGAGGCTAAAAGGGGAATGGGCGAGGCAGAATCGTGTATGGGCAGGGCTAAAGGGGGAAAGGCCGTGGCTGAAGGCGGAATGGGCGTGGCTAAAGGGAAAATGGGCGGGGCCAAGGGCGTGGTGGGCGGGGCTAAGAACGGAGTGGGCGGGGCTAAAGCAGGAAGGGGCGGGGCTAAAGCCGGAAGGGGCGGGGCTAAAGGGGGGGGCTTGCCGGGGCTCTAGGGGCCGTAGGGGGGAGGCTAAAAGGGGAATGGGCGAGGCAGAATCGTGTATGGGCAGGGCTAAAGGGGGAAAGGCCGTGGCGCTGAAGGCGGAATGGGCGTGGCTAAAGGGGGAATGGGCGGGGCCAAGGGCGGGGTGGGCGGGGCTAAGGGCGGAGTGGGCGGGGCTAAAGCCGGAAGGGGCGGGGCGAAAGCCGGAAGGGGCGGGGCTAAAGGGGGGGGGCTTGCCGGGGCTCTAGGGGCCGTAGGGGGGAGGCTAAAAGGGGAATGGGCGAGGCAGAATCGTGTATGGGCAGGGCTAAAGGGGGATAGGCCGTGGCTGAAGGCGGAATGGGCGTGGCTAAAGGGGGAATGGGCGGGGCCAAGGGCGGGGTGGGCGGGGCTAAGGGCGGAGTGGGCGGGGCTAAAGCCGGAAGGGGCGGGGCTAAAGCAGGAAGGGGCGGGGCTAAAGGGGGGGGCCTTGCCGGGGCTCTAGGGGCCGTAGGGGGGAGGCTAAAAGGGGAATGGGCGAGGCAGAATCGTGTATGGGCAGGGCTAAAGGGGGAAAGGCCGTGGCTGAAGGCGGAATGAGCGTGGCTAAAGGGGGAATGGGCGGGGCCAAGGGCGGGGTGGGCGGGGCTAAGGGCGGAGTGGGCGGGGCTAAAGCCGGAAGGGGCGGGGCGAAAGCCGGAAGGGGCGGGGCTAAAGGGGGGGGGCTTGCCGGGGCTCTAGGGGCCGTAGGGGGGAGGCTAAAAGGGGAATGGGCGAGGCAGAATCGTGTATGGGCAGGGCTAAAGGGGGAAAGGCCGTGGCTGAAGGCGGAATGGGCGTGGCTAAAGGGGGAATGGGCGGGGCCAAGGGCGGGGTGGGCGGGGCTAAGGGCGGAGTGGGCGGGGCTAAAGCCGGAAGGGGCGGGGCTAAAGGGGGGGGCCTTGCCGGGGCTCTAGGGGCCGTAGGGGGGAGGCTAAAAGGGGAATGGGCGAGGCAGAATCGTGTATGGGCAGGGCTAAAGGGGGAAAGGCCGTGGCTGAAGGCGGAATGAGCGTGGCTAAAGGGGGAATGGGCGGGGCCAAGGGCGGGGTGGGCGGGGCTAAGGGCGGAGTGGGCAGGGCTAAAGCCGGAAGGGGCGGGGCGAAAGCCGGAAGGGGCGGGGCTAAAGGGGGGGGGCTTGCCGGGGCTCTAGGGGCCGTAGGGGGGAGGCTAAAAGGGGAATGGGCGAGGCAGAATCGTGTATGGGCAGGGCTAAAGGGGGAAAGGCCGTGGCTGAAGGCGGAATGGGCGTGGCTAAAGGGGGAATGGGCGGGGCCAAGGGCGGGGTGGGCGGGGCTAAGGGCGGAGTGGGCGGGGCTAAAGCCGGAAGGGGCGGGGCTAAAGGGGGGGGGCTTGCCGGGGCTCTAGGGGCCGTAGGGGGGAGGCTAAAAGGGGAATGGGCGAGGCAGAATCGTGTATGGGCAGGGCTAAAGGGGGAAAGGCCGTGGCTGAAGGCGGAATGGGCGTGGCTAAAGGGGGAATGGGCGGGGCCAAGGGCGGGGTGGGCGGGGCTAAGGGCGGAGTGGGCGGGGCTAAAGCCGGAAGGGGCGGGGCTAAAGGGGGGGGCTTGCCGGGGCTCTAGGGGCCGTAGGGGGGAGGCTAAAAGGGGAATGGGCGAGGCAGAATCGTGTATGGGCAGGGCTAAAGGGGGAAAGGCTGTGGCTGAAGGCGGAATGGGCGTGGCTAAAGGGAAAATGGGCGGGGCCAAGGGCGGGGTGGGCGGGGCTAAGGGCGGAGTGGGCGGGGCTAAGGGCGGAGTGGGCGGGGCTAAAGCCGGAAGGGGCGGGGCTAAAGGGGGGGGCCTTGCCGGGGCTCTAGGGGCCGTAGGGGGGAGGCTAAAAGGGGAATGGGCGAGGCAGAATCGTGTATGGGCAGGGCTAAAGGGGGAAAGGCCGTGGCTGAAGGCGGAATGGGCGTGGCTAAAGGGGGAATGGGCGGGGCCAAGGGCGGGGTGGGCGGGGCTAAGGGCGGAGAGGGCGGGGCTAAAGCCGGAAGGGGCGGGGCTAAAGGGGGAGGCTTGCCGGGGCTCTAGGGGCCGTAGGGGGGAGGCTAAAAGGGGAATGGGCGAGGCAGAATCGTGTATGGGCAGGGCTAAAGGGGGAAAGGCCGTGGCTGAAGGCGGAATGGGCGTGGCTAAAGGGGGAATGGGCGGGGCCAAGGGCGGGGTGGGCGGGGCTAAGGGCGGAGTGGGCGGGGCTAAAGCCGGAAGGGGCGGGGCTAAAGGGGGGGGGCTTGCCGGGGCTCTAGGGGCCGTAGGGGGGAGGCTAAAAGGGGAATGGGCGAGGCAGAATCGTGTATGGGCAGGGCTAAAGGGGGAAAGGCCGTGGCTGAAGGCGGAATGGGCGTCGCTAAAGGGGGAATGGGCGGGGCCAAGGGCGGGGTGGGCGGGGCTAAAGCCGGAAGGGGCGGGGCTAAAGCCGGAAGGGGCGGGGCTAAAGGGGGGGGCTTGCCGGGGCTCTAGGGGCCGTAGGGGGGAGGCTAAAAGGGGAATGGGCGAGGCAGAATCGTGTATAGGCAGGGCTAAAGGGGGAAAGGCCGTGGCTGAAGGCGGAATGGGCGTGGCTAAAGGGAAAATGGGCGGGGCCAAGGGCGGGGTGGGCGGGGCTAAGGGCGGAGTGGGCGGGGCTAAGGGCGGAGTGGGCGGGGCTAAAGCCGGAAGGGGCGGGGCTAAAGGGGGAGGCTTGCCGGGGCTCTAGGGGCCGTAGGGGGGAGGCTAAAAGGGGAATGGGCGAGGCAGAATCGTGTATGGGCAGGGCTAAAGGGGGAAAGGCCGTGGCTGAAGGCGGAATGGGCGTGGCTAAAGGGGGAATGGGCGGGGCCAAGGGCGGGGTGGGCGGGGCTAAGGGCGGAGTGGGCGGGGCTAAAGCCGGAAGGGGCGGGGCTAAAGGGGGAGGCTTGCCGGGGCTCTAGGGGCCGTAGGGGGGAGGCTAAAAGGGGAATGGGCGAGGCAGAATCGTGTATGGGCAGGGCTAAAGGGGGAAAGGCCGTGGCTGAAGGCGGAATGGGCGTGGCTAAAGGGAAAATGGGCGGGGCCAAGGGCGGGGTGGGCGGGGCTAAGGGCGGAGTGGGCGGGGCTAAAGCCGGAGTGGGCGGGGCGAAAGCCGGAAGGGGCGGGGCTAAAGGGGGGGGGCTTGCCGGGGCTCTAGGGGCCGTAGGGGGGAGGCTAAAAGGGGAATGGGCAAGGCAGAATCGTGTATGGGCAGGGCTAAAGGGGGAAAGGCCGTGGCTGAAGGCGGAATGGGCGTGGCTAAAGGGGGAATGGGCGGGGCCAAGGGCGGGGTGGGCGGGGCTAAGGGCGGAGTGGGCGGGGCTAAAGCCGGAAGGGGCGGGGCTAAAGCAGGAAGGGGCGGGGCTAAAGGGGGGGGCTTGCCGGGGCTCTAGGGGCCGTAGGGGGGGAGGCTAAAAGGGGAATGGGCGAGGCAGAATCGTGTATGGGCAGGGCTAAAGGGGGAAAGGCCGTGGCTGAAGGCGGAATGGGCGTGGCTAAAGGGGGAATGGGCGGGGCCAAGGGCGGGGTGGGCGGGGCTAAAGCCGGAAGGGGCGGGGCTAAAGCCGGAAGGGGCGGGGCTAAAGGGGGGGGCTTGCCGGGGCTCTAGGGGCCGTAGGGGGGAGGCTAAAAGGGGAATGGGCGAGGCAGAATCGTGTATAGGCAGGGCTAAAGGGGGAAAGGCCGTGGCTGAAGGCGGAATGGGCGTGGCTAAAGGGAAAATGGGCGGGGCCAAGGGCGGGGTGGGCGGGGCTAAGGGCGGAGTGGGCGGGGCTAAGGGCGGAGTGGGCGGGGCTAAAGCCGGAAGGGGCGGGGCTAAAGGGGGAGGCTTGCCGGGGCTCTAGGGGCCGTAGGGGGGAGGCTAAAAGGGGAATGGGCGAGGCAGAATCGTGTATGGGCAGGGCTAAAAAGGGAAAGGCCGTGGCTGAAGGCGGAATGGGCGTGGCTAAAGGGGGAATGGGCGGGGCCAAGGGCGGGGTGGGCGGGGCTAAGGGCGGAGTGGGCGGGGCTAAAGCCGGAAGGGGCGGGGCTAAAGGGGGAGGCTTGCCGGGGCTCTAGGGGCCGTAGGGGGGAGGCTAAAAGGGGAATGGGCGAGGCAGAATCGTGTATGGGCAGGGCTAAAGGGGGAAAGGCCGTGGCTGAAGGCGGAATGGGCGTGGCTAAAGGGAAAATGGGCGGGGCCAAGGGCGGGGTGGGCGGGGCTAAGGGCGGAGTGGGCGGGGCTAAAGCCGGAGTGGGCGGGGCGAAAGCCGGAAGGGGCGGGGCTAAAGGGGGGGGGGCTTGCCGGGGCTCTAGGGGCCGTAGGGGGGAGGCTAAAAGGGGAATGGGCAAGGCAGAATCGTGTATGGGCAGGGCTAAAGGGGGAAAGGCCGTGGCTGAAGGCGGAATGGGCGTGGCTAAAGGGGGAATGGGCGGGGCCAAGGGCGGGGTGGGCGGGGCTAAGGGCGGAGTGGGCGGGGCTAAAGCCGGAAGGGGCGGGGCTAAAGGGGGGGGGCTTGCCGGGGCTCTAGGGGCCGTAGGGGGGAGGCTAAAAGGGGAATGGGCGAGGCAGAATCGTGTATGGGCAGGGCTAAAGGGGGAAAGGCCGTGGCTGAAGGCGGAATGGGCATGGCTAAAGGGGGAATGGGCGGGGCCAAGGGCGGGGTGGGCGGGGCTAAGGGCGGAGTGGGCGGGGCTAAAGCCGGAAGGGGCGGGGCTAAAGGGGGGGGGCTTGCCGGGGCTCTAGGGGCCGTAGGGGGGAGGCTAAAAGGGGAATGGGCGAGGCAGAATCGTGTATGGGCAGGGCTAAAGGGGGAAAGGCCGTGGCTGAAGGCGGAATGGGCGTGGCTAAAGGGGGAATGGGCGGGGCCAAGGGCGTGGTGGGCGGGGCTAAGAACGGAGTGGGCGGGGCTAAAGCAGGAAGGGGCGGGGCTAAAGCCGGAAGGGGCGGGGCTAAAGGGGGGGGCTTGCCGGGGCTCTAGGGGCCGTAGGGGGGAGGCTAAAAGGGGAATGGGCGAGGCAGAATCGTGTATGGGCAGGGCTAAAGGGGGAAAGGCCGTGGCTGAAGGCGGAATGGGCGTGGCTAAAGGGGGAATGGGCGGGGCCAAGGGCGGGGTGGGCGGGGCTAAGGGCGGAGTGGGCGGGGCTAAAGCCGGAAGGGGCGGGGCTAAAGCAGGAAGGGGCGGGGCTAAAGGGGGGGGGGCTTGCCGGGGCTCTAGGGGCCGTAGGGGGGAGGCTAAAAGGGGAATGGGCGAGGCAGAATCGTGTATGGGCAGGGCTAAAGGGGGAAAGGCCGTGGCTGAAGGCGGAATGGGCGTGGCTAAAGGGGGAATGGGCGGGGCCAAGGGCGGGGTGGGCGGGGCTAAGGGCGGAGTGGGCGGGGCTAAAGCCGGAAGGGGCGGGGCTAAAGCAGGAAGGGGCGGGGCTAAAGGGGGGGGCTTGCCGGGGCTCTAGGGGCCGTAGGGGGGAGGCTAAAAGGGGAATGGGCGAGGCAGAATCGTGTATGGGCAGGGCTAAAGGGGGAAAGGCCGTGGCTGAAGGCGGAATGGGCGTGGCTAAAGGGGGAATGGGCGGGGCCAAGGGCGGGGTGGGCGGGGCTAAGGGCGGAGTGGGCGGGGCTAAAGCCGGAAGGGGCGGGGCGAAAGCCGGAAGGGGCGGGGCTAAAGGGGGGGGGCTTGCCGGGGCTCTAGGGGCCGTAGGGGGGAGGCTAAAAGGGGAATGGGCGAGGCAGAATCGTGTATGGGCAGGGCTAAAGGGGGAAAGGCCGTGGCTGAAGGCGGAATGGGCGTGGCTAAAGGGGGAATGGGCGGGGCCAAGGGCGGGGTGGGCGGGGCTAAGGGCGGAGTGGGCGGGGCTAAAGACGGAAGGGGCGGGGCTAAAGGGGGGGGGCTTGCCGGGGCTCTAGGGGCCGTAGGGGGGAGGCTAAAAGGGGAATGGGCGAGGCAGAATCGTGTATGGGCAGGGCTAAAGGGGGAAAGGCCGTGGCTGAAGGCGGAATGGGCGTGGCTAAAGGGGGAATGGGCGGGGCCAAGGGCGGGGTGGGCGGGGCTAAGGGCGGAGTGGGCGGGGCTAAAGCCGGAGTGGGCGGGGCGAAAGCCGGAAGGGGCGGGGCTAAAGGGGGGGGGCTTGCCGGGGCTCTAGGGGCCGTAGGGGGGAGGCTAAAAGGGGAATGGGCAAGGCAGAATCGTGTATGGGCAGGGCTAAAGGGGGAAAGGCCGTGGCTGAAGGCGGAATGGGCGTGGCTAAAGGGGGAATGGGCGGGGCCAAGGGCGGGGTGGGCGGGGCTAAGGGCGGAGTGGGCGGGGCTAAAGCCGGAAGGGGCGGGGCTAAAGGGGGGGGCTTGCCGGGGCTCTAGGGGCCGTAGGGGGGAGGCTAAAAGGGGAATGGGCGAGGCAGAATCGTGTATGGGCAGGGCTAAAGGGGGAAAGGCTGTGGCTGAAGGCGGAATGGGCGTGGCTAAAGGGGGAATGGGCGGGGCCAAGGGCGGGGTGGGCGGGGCTAAGGGCGGAGTGGGCGGGGCTAAAGCCGGAAGGGGCGGGGCTAAAGGGGGGGGCTTGCCGGGGCTCTAGGGGCCGTAGGGGGGAGGCTAAAAGGGGAATGGGCGAGGCAGAATCGTGTATGGGCAGGGCTAAAGGGGGAAAGGCCGTGGCTGAAGGCGGAATGGGCGTGGCTAAAGGGAAAATGGGCGGGGCCAAGGGCGGGGTGGGCGGGGCTAAGGGCGGAGTGGGCGGGGCTAAAGCCGGAGTGGGCGGGGCGAAAGCCGGAAGGGGCGGGGGCTAAAGGGGGGGGGCCTGCCGGGGCTCTAGGGGCCGTAGGGGGGAGGCTAAAAGGGGAATGGGCGAGGCAGAATCGTGTATGGGCAGGGCTAAAGAGGGAAAGGCCGTGGCTGAAGGCGGAATGGGCGTGGCTAAAGGGGGAATGGGCGGGGCCAAGGGCGGGGTGGGCGGGGCTAAAGCCGGAAGGGGCGGGGCTAAAGCCGGAAAGGGCGGGGCTAAAGGGGGGGGGGCTTGCCGGGGCTCTAGGGGCCGTAGGGGGGAGGCTAAAAGGGGAATGGGCGAGGCAGAATCGTGTATGGGCAGGGCTAAAGGGGGAAAGGCCGTGGCTGAAGGCGGAATGGGCGTGGCTAAAGGGGGAATGGGCGGGGCCAAGGGCGGGGTGGGCGGGGCTAAGGGCGGAGTGGGCGGGGCTAAGGGCGGAAGGGGCGGGGCTAAAGCCGGAAGGGGCGGGGCTAAAGGGGGGGGCTTGCCGGGGCTCTAGGGGCCGTAGAGGGGAGGCTAAAAGGGGAATGGGCGAGGCAGAATCGTGTATGGGCAGGGCTAAAGGGGGAAAGGCCGTGGCTGAAGGCGGAATGGGCGTGGCTAAAGGGGGAATGGGCGGGGCCAAGGGCGGGGTGGGCGGGGCTAAGGGCGGAGTGGGCGGGGCGAAAGCCGGAAGGGGCGGGGCTAAAGGGGGGGGCTTGCCGGGGCTCTAGGGGCCGTAGGGGGGAGGCTAAAAGGGGAATGGGCGAGGCAGAATCGTGTATGGGCAGGGCTAAAGGGGGAAAGGCCGTGGCTGAAGGCGGAATGGGCGTGGCTAAAGGGGGAATGGGCGGGGCCAAGGGCGGGGTGGGCGGGGCCAAGGGCGGGGTGGGCGGGGCTAAGGGCGGAGTGGGCGGGGCGAAAGCCGGAAGGGGCGGGGCTAAAGGGGGGGCTTGCCGGGGCTCTAGGGGCCGTAGGGGGGAGGCTAAAAGGGGAATGGGCGAGGCAGAATCGTGTATGGGCAGGGCTAAAGGGGGAAAGGCCGTGGCTGAAGGCGGAATGGGCGTGGCTAAAGGGAAAATGGGCGGGGCCAAGGGCGTGGTGGGCGGGGCTAAGAACGGAGTGGGCGGGGCTAAAGCAGGAAGGGGCGGGGCTAAAGCCGGAAGGGGCGGGGCTAAAGGGGGGGGCTTGCCGGGGCTCTAGGGGCCGTAGGGGGGAGGCTAAAAGGGGAATGGGCGAGGCAGAATCGTGTATGGGCAGGGCTAAAGGGGGAAAGGCCGTGGCTGAAGGCGGAATGGGCGTGGCTAAAGGGGGAATGGGCGGGGCCAAGGGCGGGGTGGGCGGGGCTAAGGGCGGAGTGGGCGGGGCTAAAGCCGGAAGGGGCGGGGCTAAAGCCGGAAGGGGCGGGGCTAAAGGGGGGGGCTTGCCGGGGCTCTAGGGGCCGTAGAGGGGAGGCTAAAAGGGGAATGGGCGAGGCAGAATCGTGTATGGGCAGGGCTAAAGGGGGAAAGGCCGTGGCTGAAGGCGGAATGGGCGTGGCTAAAGGGGGAATGGGCGGGGCCAAGGGCGGGGTGGGCGGGGCCAAGGGCGGGGTGGGCGGGGCTAAAGCCGGAAGGGGCGGGGCTAAGGGGGGGGCTTGCCGGGGCTCTAGGGGCCGTAGGGGGGAGGCTAAAAGGGGAATGGGCGAGGCAGAATCGTGTATGGGCAGGGCTAAAGGGGGAAAGGCCGTGGCTGAAGGCGGAATGGGCGTGGCTAAAGGGGGAATGGGCGGGGCCAAGGGCGGAGTGGGCGGGGCGAAAGCCGGAAGGGGCGGGGCTAAAGGGGGGGGGCTTGCCGGGGCTCTAGGGGCCGTAGGGGGGAGGCTAAAAGGGGAATGGGCGAGGCAGAATCGTGTATGGGCAGGGCTAAAGGGGGAAAGGCCGTGGCTGAAGGCGGAATGGGCGTGGCTAAAGGGGGAATGGGCGGGGCCAAGGGCGGGGTGGGCGGGGCTAAGGGCGGAGTGGGCGGGGCTAAAGCCGGAAGGGGCGGGGCTAAAGGGGGGGCTTGCCGGGGCTCTAGGGGCCGTAGGGGGGAGGCTAAAAGGGGAATGGGCGAGGCAGAATCGTGTATGGGCAGGGCTAAAGGGGGAAAGGCCGTGGCTGAAGGCGGAATGGGCGTGGCTAAAGGGGGAATGGGCGGGGCCAAGGGCGGGGTGGGCGGGGCTAAGGGCGGAGTGGGCGGGGCTAAAGCCGGAAGGGGCGGGGCTAAAGGGGGGGGCTTGCCGGGGCTCTAGGGGCCGTAGGGGGGAGGCTAAAAGGGGAATGGGCGAGGCAGAATCGTGTATGGGCAGGGCTAAAGGGGGAAAGGCCGTGGCTGAAGGCGGAATGGGCGTGGCTAAAGGGGGAATGGGCGGGGCCAAGGGCGGGGTGGGCGGGGCTAAGGGCGGAAGGGGCGGGGCTAAAGCCGGAAGGGGCGGGGCTAAAGGGGGGGCTTGCCGGGGCTCTAGGGGCCGTAGGGGGGAGGCTAAAAGGGGAATGGGCGAGGCAGAATCGTGTATGGGCAGGGCTAAAGGGGGAAAGGCCGTGGCTGAAGGCGGAATGGGCGTGGCTAAAGGGAAAATGGGCGGGGCCAAGGGAGGGGTGGGCGGGGCTAAGGGCGGGGTGGGCGGGGCTAAGGGCGGAGTGGGCGGGGCTAAAGCCGGAAGGGGCGGGGCTAAAGGGGGGGGCCTTGCCGGGGCTCTAGGGGCCGTAGGGGGGAGGCTAAAAGGGGAATGGGCGAGGCAGAATCGTGTATGGGCAGGGCTAAAGGGGGAAAGGCCGTGGCTGAAGGCGGAATGGGCGTGGCTAAAGGGGGAATGGGCGGGGCCAAGGGCGGGGTGGGCGGGGCTAAGGGCGGAGTGGGCGGGGCTAAAGCCGGAAGGGGCGGGGCTAAAGGGGGGGGGCTTGCCGGGGCTCTAGGGGCCGTAGGGGGGAGGCTAAAAGGGGAATGGGCGAGGCAGAATCGTGTATGGGCAGGGCTAAAGGGGGAAAGGCCGTGGCTGAAGGCGGAATGGGCGTGGCTAAAGGGGGAATGGGCGGGGCCAAGGGCGGGGTGGGCGGGGCTAAAGCCGGAAGGGGCGGGGCTAAAGCCGGAAGGGGCGGGGCTAAAGGGGGGGGCTTGCCGGGGCTCTAGGGGCCGTAGGGGGGAGGCTAAAAGGGGAATGGGCGAGGCAGAATCGTGTATAGGCAGGGCTAAAGGGGGAAAGGCCGTGGCTGAAGGCGGAATGGGCGTGGCTAAAGGGAAAATGGGCGGGGCCAAGGGCGGGGTGGGCGGGGCTAAGGGCGGAGTGGGCGGGGCTAAGGGCGGAGTGGGCGGGGCTAAAGCCGGAAGGGGCGGGGCTAAAGGGGGGGGGCTTGCCGGGGCTCTAGGGGCCGTAGGGGGGAGGCTAAAAGGGGAATGGGCGAGGCAGAATCGTGTATGGGCAGGGCTAAAGGGGGAAAGGCCGTGGCTGAAGGCGGAATGGGCGTGGCTAAAGGGGGAATGGGCGGGGCCAAGGGCGGGGTGGGCGGGGCTAAGGGCGGAGAGGGCGGGGCTAAAGCCGGAAGGGGCGGGGCTAAAGGGGGGGGCCTGCCGGGGCTCTAGGGGCCGTAGGGGGGAGGCTAAAAGGGGAATGGGCGAGGCAGAATCGTGTATGGGCAGGGCTAAAGGGGGAAAGGCCGTGGCTGAAGGCGGAATGGGCGTGGCTAAAGGGGGAATGGGCGGGGCCAAGGGCGGGGTGGGCGGGGCTAAGGGCGGAGTGGGCGGGGCTAAAGCCGGAGTGGGCGGGGCGAAAGCCGGAAGGGGCGGGGCTAAAGGGGGGGGGCTTGCCGGGGCTCTAGGGGCCGTAGGGGGGAGGCTAAAAGGGGAATGGGCAAGGCAGAATCGTGTATGGGCAGGGCTAAAGGGGGAAAGGCCGTGGCTGAAGGCGGAATGGGCGTGGCTAAAGGGGGAATGGGCGGGGCCAAGGGCGGGGTGGGCGGGGCTAAGGGCGGAGTGGGCGGGGCTAAAGCCGGAAGGGGCGGGGCTAAAGGGGGGGGGCTTGCCGGGGCTCTAGGGGCCGTAGGGGGGAGGCTAAAAGGGGAATGGGCGAGGCAGAATCGTGTATGGGCAGGGCTAAAGGGGGAAAGGCCGTGGCTGAAGGCGGAATGGGCGTGGCTAAAGGGGGAATGGGCGGGGCCAAGGGCGGGGTGGGCGGGGCTAAAGCCGGAAGGGGCGGGGCTAAAGCCGGAAGGGGCGGGGCTAAAGGGGGGGGCTTGCCGGGGCTCTAGGGGCCGTAGGGGGGAGGCTAAAAGGGGAATGGGCGAGGCAGAATCGTGTATAGGCAGGGCTAAAGGGGGAAAGGCCGTGGCTGAAGGCGGAATGGGCGTGGCTAAAGGGAAAATGGGCGGGGCCAAGGGCGGGGTGGGCGGGGCTAAGGGCGGAGTGGGCGGGGCTAAGGGCGGAGTGGGCGGGGCTAAAGCCGGAAGGGGCGGGGCTAAAGGGGGAGGCTTGCCGGGGCTCTAGGGGCCGTAGGGGGGAGGCTAAAAGGGGAATGGGCGAGGCAGAATCGTGTATGGGCAGGGCTAAAGGGGGAAAGGCCGTGGCTGAAGGCGGAATGGGCGTGGCTAAAGGGGGAATGGGCGGGGCCAAGGGCGGGGTGGGCGGGGCTAAGGGCGGAGTGGGCGGGGCTAAAGCCGGAAGGGGCGGGGCTAAAGGGGGAGGCTTGCCGGGGCTCTAGGGGCCGTAGGGGGGAGGCTAAAAGGGGAATGGGCGAGGCAGAATCGTGTATGGGCAGGGCTAAAGGGGGAAAGGCCGTGGCTGAAGGCGGAATGGGCGTGGCTAAAGGGGGAATGGGCGGGGCCAAGGGCGGGGTGGGCGGGGCTAAGGGCGGAGTGGGCGGGGCTAAAGCCGGAAGGGGCGGGGCTAAAGGGGGGGGGCTTGCCGGGGCTCTAGGGGCCGTAGGGGGGAGGCTAAAAGGGGAATGGGCGAGGCAGAATCGTGTATGGGCAGGGCTAAAGGGGGAAAGGCCGTGGCTGAAGGCGGAATGGGCGTGGCTAAAGGGGGAATGGGCGGGGCCAAGGGCGGGGTGGGCGGGGCTAAGGGCGGAGTGGGCGGGGCTAAAGACGGAAGGGGCGGGGCTAAAGGGGGGGGGCTTGCCGGGGCTCTAGGGGCCGTAGGGGGGAGGCTAAAAGGGGAATGGGCGAGGCAGAATCGTGTATGGGCAGGGCTAAAGGGGGAAAGGCCGTGGCTGAAGGCGGAATGGGCGTGGCTAAAGGGAAAATGGGCGGGGCCAAGGGCGTGGTGGGCGGGGCTAAGAACGGAGTGGGCGGGGCTAAAGCAGGAAGGGGCGGGGCTAAAGCCGGAAGGGGCGGGGCTAAAGGGGGGGGCTTGCCGGGGCTCTAGGGGCCGTAGGGGGGAGGCTAAAAGGGGAATGGGCGAGGCAGAATCGTGTATGGGCAGGGCTAAAGGGGGAAAGGCCGTGGCTGAAGGCGGAATGGGCGTGGCTAAAGGGGGAATGGGCGGGGCCAAGGGCGGGGTGGGCGGGGCTAAGGGCGGAGTGGGCGGGGCTAAAGCCGGAAGGGGCGGGGCGAAAGCCGGAAGGGGCGGGGCTAAAGGGGGGGGGCTTGCCGGGGCTCTAGGGGCCGTAGGGGGGAGGCTAAAAGGGGAATGGGCGAGGCAGAATCGTGTATGGGCAGGGCTAAAGGGGGAAAGGCCGTGGCTGAAGGCGGAATGGGCGTGGCTAAAGGGGGAATGGGCGGGGCCAAGGGCGGGGTGGGCGGGGCTAAGGGCGGAGTGGGCGGGGCTAAAGCCGGAAGGGGCGGGGCTAAAGCAGGAAGGGGCGGGGCTAAAGGGGGGGGCCTTGCCGGGGCTCTAGGGGCCGTAGGGGGGAGGCTAAAAGGGGAATGGGCGAGGCAGAATCGTGTATGGGCAGGGCTAAAGGGGGAAAGGCCGTGGCTGAAGGCGGAATGAGCGTGGCTAAAGGGGGAATGGGCGGGGCCAAGGGCGGGGTGGGCGGGGCTAAGGGCGGAGTGGGCGGGGCTAAAGCCGGAAGGGGCGGGGCGAAAGCCGGAAGGGGCGGGGCTAAAGGGGGGGGGCTTGCCGGGGCTCTAGGGGCCGTAGGGGGGAGGCTAAAAGGGGAATGGGCGAGGCAGAATCGTGTATGGGCAGGGCTAAAGGGGGAAAGGCCGTGGCTGAAGGCGGAATGGGCGTGGCTAAAGGGGGAATGGGCGGGGCCAAGGGCGGGGTGGGCGGGGCTAAGGGCGGAGTGGGCGGGGCTAAAGCCGGAAGGGGCGGGGCTAAAGGGGGGGGCCTTGCCGGGGCTCTAGGGGCCGTAGGGGGGAGGCTAAAAGGGGAATGGGCGAGGCAGAATCGTGTATGGGCAGGGCTAAAGGGGGAAAGGCCGTGGCTGAAGGCGGAATGAGCGTGGCTAAAGGGGGAATGGGCGGGGCCAAGGGCGGGGTGGGCGGGGCTAAGGGCGGAGTGGGCAGGGCTAAAGCCGGAAGGGGCGGGGCGAAAGCCGGAAGGGGCGGGGCTAAAGGGGGGGGGCTTGCCGGGGCTCTAGGGGCCGTAGGGGGGAGGCTAAAAGGGGAATGGGCGAGGCAGAATCGTGTATGGGCAGGGCTAAAGGGGGAAAGGCCGTGGCTGAAGGCGGAATGGGCGTGGCTAAAGGGGGAATGGGCGGGGCCAAGGGCGGGGTGGGCGGGGCTAAGGGCGGAGTGGGCGGGGCTAAAGCCGGAAGGGGCGGGGCTAAAGGGGGGGGGCTTGCCGGGGCTCTAGGGGCCGTAGGGGGGAGGCTAAAAGGGGAATGGGCGAGGCAGAATCGTGTATGGGCAGGGCTAAAGGGGGAAAGGCCGTGGCTGAAGGCGGAATGGGCGTGGCTAAAGGGGGAATGGGCGGGGCCAAGGGCGGGGTGGGCGGGGCTAAGGGCGGAGTGGGCGGGGCTAAAGCCGGAAGGGGCGGGGCTAAAGGGGGGGGCTTGCCGGGGCTCTAGGGGCCGTAGGGGGGAGGCTAAAAGGGGAATGGGCGAGGCAGAATCGTGTATGGGCAGGGCTAAAGGGGGAAAGGCTGTGGCTGAAGGCGGAATGGGCGTGGCTAAAGGGAAAATGGGCGGGGCCAAGGGCGGGGTGGGCGGGGCTAAGGGCGGAGTGGGCGGGGCTAAGGGCGGAGTGGGCGGGGCTAAAGCCGGAAGGGGCGGGGCTAAAGGGGGGGGCCTTGCCGGGGCTCTAGGGGCCGTAGGGGGGAGGCTAAAAGGGGAATGGGCGAGGCAGAATCGTGTATGGGCAGGGCTAAAGGGGGAAAGGCCGTGGCTGAAGGCGGAATGGGCGTGGCTAAAGGGGGAATGGGCGGGGCCAAGGGCGGGGTGGGCGGGGCTAAGGGCGGAGAGGGCGGGGCTAAAGCCGGAAGGGGCGGGGCTAAAGGGGGAGGCTTGCCGGGGCTCTAGGGGCCGTAGGGGGGAGGCTAAAAGGGGAATGGGCGAGGCAGAATCGTGTATGGGCAGGGCTAAAGGGGGAAAGGCCGTGGCTGAAGGCGGAATGGGCGTGGCTAAAGGGGGAATGGGCGGGGCCAAGGGCGGGGTGGGCGGGGCTAAGGGCGGAGTGGGCGGGGCTAAAGCCGGAAGGGGCGGGGCTAAAGGGGGGGGGCTTGCCGGGGCTCTAGGGGCCGTAGGGGGGAGGCTAAAAGGGGAATGGGCGAGGCAGAATCGTGTATGGGCAGGGCTAAAGGGGGAAAGGCCGTGGCTGAAGGCGGAATGGGCGTCGCTAAAGGGGGAATGGGCGGGGCCAAGGGCGGGGTGGGCGGGGCTAAAGCCGGAAGGGGCGGGGCTAAAGCCGGAAGGGGCGGGGCTAAAGGGGGGGGCTTGCCGGGGCTCTAGGGGCCGTAGGGGGGAGGCTAAAAGGGGAATGGGCGAGGCAGAATCGTGTATAGGCAGGGCTAAAGGGGGAAAGGCCGTGGCTGAAGGCGGAATGGGCGTGGCTAAAGGGAAAATGGGCGGGGCCAAGGGCGGGGTGGGCGGGGCTAAGGGCGGAGTGGGCGGGGCTAAGGGCGGAGTGGGCGGGGCTAAAGCCGGAAGGGGCGGGGCTAAAGGGGGAGGCTTGCCGGGGCTCTAGGGGCCGTAGGGGGGAGGCTAAAAGGGGAATGGGCGAGGCAGAATCGTGTATGGGCAGGGCTAAAGGGGGAAAGGCCGTGGCTGAAGGCGGAATGGGCGTGGCTAAAGGGGGAATGGGCGGGGCCAAGGGCGGGGTGGGCGGGGCTAAGGGCGGAGTGGGCGGGGCTAAAGCCGGAAGGGGCGGGGCTAAAGGGGGAGGCTTGCCGGGGCTCTAGGGGCCGTAGGGGGGAGGCTAAAAGGGGAATGGGCGAGGCAGAATCGTGTATGGGCAGGGCTAAAGGGGGAAAGGCCGTGGCTGAAGGCGGAATGGGCGTGGCTAAAGGGAAAATGGGCGGGGCCAAGGGCGGGGTGGGCGGGGCTAAGGGCGGAGTGGGCGGGGCTAAAGCCGGAGTGGGCGGGGCGAAAGCCGGAAGGGGCGGGGCTAAAGGGGGGGGGCTTGCCGGGGCTCTAGGGGCCGTAGGGGGGAGGCTAAAAGGGGAATGGGCAAGGCAGAATCGTGTATGGGCAGGGCTAAAGGGGGAAAGGCCGTGGCTGAAGGCGGAATGGGCGTGGCTAAAGGGGGAATGGGCGGGGCCAAGGGCGGGGTGGGCGGGGCTAAGGGCGGAGTGGGCGGGGCTAAAGCCGGAAGGGGCGGGGCTAAAGCAGGAAGGGGCGGGGCTAAAGGGGGGGGCTTGCCGGGGCTCTAGGGGCCGTAGGGGGGAGGCTAAAAGGGGAATGGGCGAGGCAGAATCGTGTATGGGCAGGGCTAAAGGGGGAAAGGCCGTGGCTGAAGGCGGAATGGGCGTGGCTAAAGGGGGAATGGGCGGGGCCAAGGGCGGGGTGGGCGGGGCTAAAGCCGGAAGGGGCGGGGCTAAAGCCGGAAGGGGCGGGGCTAAAGGGGGGGGCTTGCCGGGGCTCTAGGGGCCGTAGGGGGGAGGCTAAAAGGGGAATGGGCGAGGCAGAATCGTGTATAGGCAGGGCTAAAGGGGGAAAGGCCGTGGCTGAAGGCGGAATGGGCGTGGCTAAAGGGAAAATGGGCGGGGCCAAGGGCGGGGTGGGCGGGGCTAAGGGCGGAGTGGGCGGGGCTAAAGCCGGAAGGGGCGGGGCTAAAGGGGGAGGCTTGCCGGGGCTCTAGGGGCCGTAGGGGGGAGGCTAAAAGGGGAATGGGCGAGGCAGAATCGTGTATGGGCAGGGCTAAAAAGGGAAAGGCCGTGGCTGAAGGCGGAATGGGCGTGGCTAAAGGGGGAATGGGCGGGGCCAAGGGCGGGGTGGGCGGGGCTAAGGGCGGAGTGGGCGGGGCTAAAGCCGGAAGGGGCGGGGCTAAAGGGGGAGGCTTGCCGGGGCTCTAGGGGCCGTAGGGGGGAGGCTAAAAGGGGAATGGGCGAGGCAGAATCGTGTATGGGCAGGGCTAAAGGGGGAAAGGCCGTGGCTGAAGGCGGAATGGGCGTGGCTAAAGGGAAAATGGGCGGGGCCAAGGGCGGGGTGGGCGGGGCTAAGGGCGGAGTGGGCGGGGCTAAAGCCGGAGTGGGCGGGGCGAAAGCCGGAAGGGGCGGGGCTAAAGGGGGGGGGCTTGCCGGGGCTCTAGGGGCCGTAGGGGGGAGGCTAAAAGGGGAATGGGCAAGGCAGAATCGTGTATGGGCAGGGCTAAAGGGGGAAAGGCCGTGGCTGAAGGCGGAATGGGCGTGGCTAAAGGGGGAATGGGCGGGGCCAAGGGCGGGGTGGGCGGGGCTAAGGGCGGAGTGGGCGGGGCTAAAGCCGGAAGGGGCGGGGCTAAAGGGGGGGGGCTTGCCGGGGCTCTAGGGGCCGTAGGGGGGAGGCTAAAAGGGGAATGGGCGAGGCAGAATCGTGTATGGGCAGGGCTAAAGGGGGAAAGGCCGTGGCTGAAGGCGGAATGGGCATGGCTAAAGGGGGAATGGGCGGGGCCAAGGGCGGGGTGGGCGGGGCTAAGGGCGGAGTGGGCGGGGCTAAAGCCGGAAGGGGCGGGGCTAAAGGGGGGGGGCTTGCCGGGGCTCTAGGGGCCGTAGGGGGGAGGCTAAAAGGGGAATGGGCGAGGCAGAATCGTGTATGGGCAGGGCTAAAGGGGGAAAGGCCGTGGCTGAAGGCGGAATGGGCGTGGCTAAAGGGGGAATGGGCGGGGCCAAGGGCGTGGTGGGCGGGGCTAAGAACGGAGTGGGCGGGGCTAAAGCAGGAAGGGGCGGGGCTAAAGCCGGAAGGGGCGGGGCTAAAGGGGGGGGCTTGCCGGGGCTCTAGGGGCCGTAGGGGGGAGGCTAAAAGGGGAATGGGCGAGGCAGAATCGTGTATGGGCAGGGCTAAAGGGGGAAAGGCCGTGGCTGAAGGCGGAATGGGCGTGGCTAAAGGGGGAATGGGCGGGGCCAAGGGCGGGGTGGGCGGGGCTAAGGGCGGAGTGGGCGGGGCTAAAGCCGGAAGGGGCGGGGCTAAAGCAGGAAGGGGCGGGGCTAAAGGGGGGGGGGCTTGCCGGGGCTCTAGGGGCCGTAGGGGGGAGGCTAAAAGGGGAATGGGCGAGGCAGAATCGTGTATGGGCAGGGCTAAAGGGGGAAAGGCCGTGGCTGAAGGCGGAATGGGCGTGGCTAAAGGGGGAATGGGCGGGGCCAAGGGCGGGGTGGGCGGGGCTAAGGGCGGAGTGGGCGGGGCTAAAGCCGGAAGGGGCGGGGCTAAAGCAGGAAGGGGCGGGGCTAAAGGGGGGGGCTTGCCGGGGCTCTAGGGGCCGTAGGGGGGAGGCTAAAAGGGGAATGGGCGAGGCAGAATCGTGTATGGGCAGGGCTAAAGGGGGAAAGGCCGTGGCTGAAGGCGGAATGGGCGTGGCTAAAGGGGGAATGGGCGGGGCCAAGGGCGGGGTGGGCGGGGCTAAGGGCGGAGTGGGCGGGGCTAAAGCCGGAAGGGGCGGGGCGAAAGCCGGAAGGGGCGGGGCTAAAGGGGGGGGGCTTGCCGGGGCTCTAGGGGCCGTAGGGGGGAGGCTAAAAGGGGAATGGGCGAGGCAGAATCGTGTATGGGCAGGGCTAAAGGGGGAAAGGCCGTGGCTGAAGGCGGAATGGGCGTGGCTAAAGGGGGAATGGGCGGGGCCAAGGGCGGGGTGGGCGGGGCTAAGGGCGGAGTGGGCGGGGCTAAAGACGGAAGGGGCGGGGCTAAAGGGGGGGGGCTTGCCGGGGCTCTAGGGGCCGTAGGGGGGAGGCTAAAAGGGGAATGGGCGAGGCAGAATCGTGTATGGGCAGGGCTAAAGGGGGAAAGGCCGTGGCTGAAGGCGGAATGGGCGTGGCTAAAGGGGGAATGGGCGGGGCCAAGGGCGGGGTGGGCGGGGCTAAGGGCGGAGTGGGCGGGGCTAAAGCCGGAGTGGGCGGGGCGAAAGCCGGAAGGGGCGGGGCTAAAGGGGGGGGGCTTGCCGGGGCTCTAGGGGCCGTAGGGGGGAGGCTAAAAGGGGAATGGGCAAGGCAGAATCGTGTATGGGCAGGGCTAAAGGGGGAAAGGCCGTGGCTGAAGGCGGAATGGGCGTGGCTAAAGGGGGAATGGGCGGGGCCAAGGGCGGGGTGGGCGGGGCTAAGGGCGGAGTGGGCGGGGCTAAAGCCGGAAGGGGCGGGGCTAAAGGGGGGGGCTTGCCGGGGCTCTAGGGGCCGTAGGGGGGAGGCTAAAAGGGGAATGGGCGAGGCAGAATCGTGTATGGGCAGGGCTAAAGGGGGAAAGGCTGTGGCTGAAGGCGGAATGGGCGTGGCTAAAGGGGGAATGGGCGGGGCCAAGGGCGGGGTGGGCGGGGCTAAGGGCGGAGTGGGCGGGGCTAAAGCCGGAAGGGGCGGGGCTAAAGGGGGGGCTTGCCGGGGCTCTAGGGGCCGTAGGGGGGAGGCTAAAAGGGGAATGGGCGAGGCAGAATCGTGTATGGGCAGGGCTAAAGGGGGAAAGGCCGTGGCTGAAGGCGGAATGGGCGTGGGTAAAGGGAAAATGGGCGGGGCCAAGGGCGGGGTGGGCGGGGCTAAGGGCGGAGTGGGCGGGGCTAAAGCCGGAGTGGGCGGGGCGAAAGCCGGAAGGGGCGGGGCTAAAGGGGGGGGGCCTGCCGGGGCTCTAGGGGCCGTAGGGGGGAGGCTAAAAGGGGAATGGGCGAGGCAGAATCGTGTATGGGCAGGGCTAAAGAGGGAAAGGCCGTGGCTGAAGGCGGAATGGGCGTGGCTAAAGGGGGAATGGGCGGGGCCAAGGGCGGGGTGGGCGGGGCTAAAGCCGGAAGGGGCGGGGCTAAAGCCGGAAAGGGCGGGGCTAAAGGGGGGGGGGCTTGCCGGGGCTCTAGGGGCCGTAGGGGGGAGGCTAAAAGGGGAATGGGCGAGGCAGAATCGTGTATGGGCAGGGCTAAAGGGGGAAAGGCCGTGGCTGAAGGCGGAATGGGCGTGGCTAAAGGGGGAATGGGCGGGGCCAAGGGCGGGGTGGGCGGGGCTAAGGGCGGAGTGGGCGGGGCTAAGGGCGGAAGGGGCGGGGCTAAAGCCGGAAGGGGCGGGGCTAAAGGGGGGGGCTTGCCGGGGCTCTAGGGGCCGTAGAGGGGAGGCTAAAAGGGGAATGGGCGAGGCAGAATCGTGTATGGGCAGGGCTAAAGGGGGAAAGGCCGTGGCTGAAGGCGGAATGGGCGTGGCTAAAGGGGGAATGGGCGGGGCCAAGGGCGGGGTGGGCGGGGCTAAGGGCGGAGTGGGCGGGGCGAAAGCCGGAAGGGGCGGGGCTAAAGGGGGGGGCTTGCCGGGGCTCTAGGGGCCGTAGGGGGGAGGCTAAAAGGGGAATGGGCGAGGCAGAATCGTGTATGGGCAGGGCTAAAGGGGGAAAGGCCGTGGCTGAAGGCGGAATGGGCGTGGCTAAAGGGGGAATGGGCGGGGCCAAGGGCGGGGTGGGCGGGGCCAAGGGCGGGGTGGGCGGGGCTAAGGGCGGAGTGGGCGGGGCGAAAGCCGGAAGGGGCGGGGCTAAAGGGGGGGCTTGCCGGGGCTCTAGGGGCCGTAGGGGGGAGGCTAAAAGGGGAATGGGCGAGGCAGAATCGTGTATGGGCAGGGCTAAAGGGGGAAAGGCCGTGGCTGAAGGCGGAATGGGCGTGGCTAAAGGGAAAATGGGCGGGGCCAAGGGCGTGGTGGGCGGGGCTAAGAACGGAGTGGGCGGGGCTAAAGCAGGAAGGGGCGGGGCTAAAGCCGGAAGGGGCGGGGCTAAAGGGGGGGGCTTGCCGGGGCTCTAGGGGCCGTAGGGGGGAGGCTAAAAGGGGAATGGGCGAGGCAGAATCGTGTATGGGCAGGGCTAAAGGGGGAAAGGCCGTGGCTGAAGGCGGAATGGGCGTGGCTAAAGGGGGAATGGGCGGGGCCAAGGGCGGGGTGGGCGGGGCTAAGGGCGGAGTGGGCGGGGCTAAAGCCGGAAGGGGCGGGGCTAAAGCCGGAAGGGGCGGGGCTAAAGGGGGGGGCTTGCCGGGGCTCTAGGGGCCGTAGAGGGGAGGCTAAAAGGGGAATGGGCGAGGCAGAATCGTGTATGGGCAGGGCTAAAGGGGGAAAGGCCGTGGCTGAAGGCGGAATGGGCGTGGCTAAAGGGGGAATGGGCGGGGCCAAGGGCGGGGTGGGCGGGGCTAAGGGCGGAGTGGGCGGGGCTAAAGCCGGAAGGGGCGGGGCTAAAGGGGGGGGGCTTGCCGGGGCTCTAGGGGCCGTAGGGGGGAGGCTAAAAGGGGAATGGGCGAGGCAGAATCGTGTATGGGCAGGGCTAAAGGGGGAAAGGCCGTGGCTGAAGGCGGAATGGGCGTGGCTAAAGGGGGAATGGGCGGGGCCAAGGGCGGGGTGGGCGGGGCTAAGGGCGGAGTGGGCGGGGCTAAAGCAGGAAGGGGCGGGGCTAAAGCCGGAAGGGGCGGGGCTAAAGGGGGGGGCTTGCCGGGGCTCTAGGGGCCGTAGGGGGGAGGCTAAAAGGGGAATGGGCGAGGCAGAATCGTGTATGGGCAGGGCTAAAGGGGGAAAGGCCGTGGCTGAAGGCGGAATGGGCGTGGCTAAAGGGGGAATGGGCGGGGCCAAGGGCGGGGTGGGCGGGGCTAAGGGCGGAGTGGGCGGGGCTAAAGCCGGAGTGGGCGGGGCGAAAGCCGGAAGGGGCGGGGCTAAAGGGGGGGGGCTTGCCGGGGCTCTAGGGGCCGTAGGGGGGAGGCTAAAAGGGGAATGGGCGAGGCAGAATCGTGTATGGGCAGGGCTAAAGGGGGAAAGGCCGTGGCTGAAGGCGGAATGGGCGTGGCTAAAGGGGGAATGGGCGGGGCCAAGGGCGGGGTGGGCGGGGCTAAAGCCGGAAGGGGCGGGGCTAAAGCCGGAAGGGGCGGGGCTAAAGGGGGAGGCTTGCCGGGGCTCTAGGGGCCGTAGGGGGGAGGCTAAAAGGGGAATGGGCGAGGCAGAATCGTGTATGGGCAGGGCTAAAGGGGGAAAGGCCGTGGCTGAAGGCGGAATGGGCGTGGCTAAAGGGGGAATGGGCGGGGCCAAGGGCGGGGTGGGCGGGGTTAAGGGCGGAGTGGGCGGGGCTAAAGCCGGAGTGGGCGGGGCGAAAGCCGGAAGGGGCGGGGCTAAAGGGGGGGGGCTTGCCGGGGCTCTAGGGGCCGTAGGGGGGAGGCTAAAAGGGGAATGGGCAAGGCAGAATCGTGTATGGGCAGGGCTAAAGGGGGAAAGGCCGTGGCTGAAGGCGGAATGGGCGTGGCTAAAGGGGGAATGGGCGGGGCCAAGGGCGGGGTGGGCGGGGCCAAGGGCGGGGTGGGCGGGGCTAAGGGCGGAGTGGGCGGGGCTAAAGCCGGAAGGGGCGGGGCTAAAGGGGGGGGGCTTGCCGGGGCTCTAGGGGCCGTAGGGGGGAGGCTAAAAGGGGAATGGGCGAGGCAGAATCGTGTATGGGCAGGGCTAAAGGGGGAAAGGCCGTGGCTGAAGGCGGAATGGGCGTGGCTAAAGGGGGAATGGGCGGGGCCAAGGGCGGGGTGGGCGGGGCTAAGGGCGGAGTGGGCGGGGCTAAAGCCGGAAGGGGCGGGGCTAAAGGGGGGGGGCTTGCCGGGGCTCTAGGGGCCGTAGGGGGGAGGCTAAAAGGGGAATGGGCGAGGCAGAATCGTGTATGGGCAGGGCTAAAGGGGGAAAGGCCGTGGCTGAAGGCGGAATGGGCGTGGCTAAAGGGGGAATGGGCGGGGCCAAGGGCGTGGTTGGCGGGGCTAAGAACGGAGTGGGCGGGGCTAAAGCAGGAAGGGGCGGGGCTAAAGCCGGAAGGGGCGGGGCTAAAGGGGGGGGCTTGCCGGGGCTCTAGGGGCCGTAGGGGGGAGGCTAAAAGGGGAATGGGCGAGGCAGAATCGTGTATGGGCAGGGCTAAAGGGGGAAAGGCCGTGGCTGAAGGCGGAATGGGCGTGGCTAAAGGGGGAATGGGCGGGGCCAAGGGCGGGGTGGGCGGGGCTAAGGGCGGAGTGGGCGGGGCTAAAGCCGGAAGGGGCGGGGCTAAAGCAGGAAGGGGCGGGGCTAAAGGGGGGGGGCTTGCCGGGGCTCTAGGGGCCGTAGGGGGGAGGCTAAAAGGGGAATGGGCGAGGCAGAATCGTGTATGGGCAGGGCTAAAGGGGGAAAGGCCGTGGCTGAAGGCGGAATGGGCGTGGCTAAAGGGGGAATGGGCGGGGCCAAGGGCGGAGTGGGCGGGGCTAAGGGCGGAGTGGGCGGGGCTAAAGCCGGAAGGGGCGGGGCTAAAGGGGGGGGGCTTGCCGGGGCTCTAGGGGCCGTAGGGGGGAGGCTAAAAGGGGAATGGGCGAGGCAGAATCGTGTATGGGCAGGGCTAAAGGGGGAAAGGCCGTGGCTGAAGGCGGAATGGGCGTGGCTAAAGGGGGAATGGGCGGGGCCAAGGGCGGGGTGGGCGGGGCTAAGGGCGGAGTGGGCGGGGCTAAAGCCGGAAGGGGCGGGGCTAAAGCCGGAAGGGGCGGGGCTAAAGGGGGGGGGCTTGCCGGGGCTCTAGGGGCCGTAGGGGGGAGGCTAAAAGGGGAATGGGCGAGGCAGAATCGTGTATGGGCAGGGCTAAAGGGGGAAAGGCCGTGGCTGAAGGCGGAATGGGCGTGGCTAAAGGGGGAATGGGCGGGGCCAAGGGCGGGGGTGGGCGGAGCTAAGGGCGGAGTGGGCGGGGCTAAAGCCGGAAGGGGCGGGGCGAAAGCCGGAAGGGGCGGGGCTAAAGGGGGGGGGCTTGCCGGGGCTCTAGGGGCCGTAGGGGGGAGGCTAAAAGGGGAATGGGCGAGGCAGAATCGTGTATGGGCAGGGCTAAAGGGGGAAAGGCCGTGGCTGAAGGCGGAATGGGCGTGACTAAAGGGGGAATGGGCGGGGCCAAGGGCGGGGTGGGCGGGGCTAAGGGCGGAGTGGGCGGGGCTAAAGACGGAAGGGGCGGGGCTAAAGGGGGGGGGCTTGCCGGGGCTCTAGGGGCCGTAGGGGGGAGGCTAAAAGGGGAATGGGCGAGGCAGAATCGTGTATGGGCAGGGCTAAAGGGGGAAAGGCCGTGGCTGAAGGCGGAATGGGCGTGGCTAAAGGGGGAATGGGCGGGGCCAAGGGCGGGGTGGGCGGGGCTAAGGGCGGAGTGGGCGGGGCTAAAGCCGGAGTGGGCGGGGCGAAAGCCGGAAGGGGCGGGGCTAAAGGGGGGGGGCTTGCCGGGGCTCTAGGGGCCGTAGGGGGGAGGCTAAAAGGGGAATGGGCGAGGCAGAATCGTGTATGGGCAGGGCTAAAGGGGGAAAGGCCGTGGCTGAAGGCGGAATGGGCGTGGCTAAAGGGGGAATGGGCGGGGCCAAGGGCGGGGTGGGCGGGGCTAAGGGTGGACTGGGCGGGGCGAAAGACGGAAGGGGCGGGGCTAAAGGGGGGGGGCTTGCCGGGGCTCTAGGGGCCGTAGGGGGGAGGCTAAAAGGGGAATGGGCGAGGCAGAATCGTGTATGGGCAGGGCTAAAGGGGGAAAGGCCGTGGCTGAAGGCGGAATGGGCGTGGCTAAAGGGGGAATGGGCGGGGCCAAGGGCGGGGTGGGCGGGGCTAAGGGCGGAGTGGGCGGGGCTAAAGCCGGAAGGGGCGGGGCTAAAGGGGGGGGCTTGCCGGGGCTCTAGGGGCCGTAGGGGGGAGGCTAAAAGGGGAATGGGCGAGGCAGAATCGTGTATGGGCAGGGCTAAAGGGGGAAAGGCCGTGGCTGAAGGCGGAATGGGCGTGGCTAAAGGGGGAATGGGCGGGGCCAAGGGCGGGGTGGGCGGGGCTAAGGGCGGAGTGGGCGGGGCTAAAGCCGGAAGGGGCGGGGCTAAAGGGGGGGGGGCTTGCCGGGGCTCTAGGGGCCGTAGGGGGGAGGCTAAAAGGGGAATGGGCGAGGCAGAATCGTGTATGGGCAGGGCTAAAGGGGGAAAGGCCGTGGCTGAAGGCGGAATGGGCGTGGCTAAAGGGAAAATGGGCGGGGCCAAGGGCGGGGTGGGCGGGGCTAAGGGCGGAGTGGGCGGGGCTAAAGCCGGAAGGGGCGGGGCTAAAGCAGGAAGGGGCGGGGCTAAAGGGGGGGGGCTTGCCGGGGCTCTAGGGGCCGTAGGGGGGAGGCTAAAAGGGGAATGGGCGAGGCAGAATCGTGTATGGGCAGGGCTAAAGGGGGAAAGGCCGTGGCTGAAGGCGGAATGGGCGTGGCTAAAGGGGGAATGGGCGGGGCCAAGGGCGGGGTGGGCGGGGCTAAGGGCGGAGTGGGCGGGGCTAAAGCCGGAAGGGGCGGGGCGAAAGCCGGAAGGGGCGGGGCTAAAGGGGGGGGGCTTGCCGGGGCTCTAGGGGCCGTAGGGGGGAGGCTAAAAGGGGAATGGGCGAGGCAGAATCGTGTATGGGCAGGGCTAAAGGGGGAAAGGCCGTGGCTGAAGGCGGAATGGGCGTGGCTAAAGGGGGAATGGGCGGGGCCAAGGGCGGGGTGGGCGGGGCTAAGGGCGGAGTGGGCGGGGCTAAAGACGGAAGGGGCGGGGCTAAAGGGGGGGGGCTTGCCGGGGCTCTAGGGGCCGTAGGGGGGAGGCTAAAAGGGGAATGGGCGAGGCAGAATCGTGTATGGGCAGGGCTAAAGGGGGAAAGGCCGTGGCTGAAGGCGGAATGGGCGTGGCTAAAGGGGGAATGGGCGGGGCCAAGGGCGGGGTGGGCGGGGCTAAGGGCGGAGTGGGCGGGGCGAAAGCCGGAAGGGGCGGGGCTAAAGGGGGGGGCTTGCCGGGGCTCTAGGGGCCGTAGGGGGGAGGCTAAAAGGGGAATGGGCGAGGCAGAATCGTGTATGGGCAGGGCTAAAGGGGGAAAGGCCGTGGCTGAAGGCGGAATGGGCGTGGCTAAAGGGGGAATGGGCGGGGCCAAGGGCGGGGTGGGCGGGGCTAAGGGCGGAGTGGGCGGGGCTAAAGACGGAAGGGGCGGGGCTAAAGGGGGGGGGTTGCCGGGGCTCTAGGGGCCGTAGGGGGGAGGCTAAAAGGGGAATGGGCGAGGCAGAATCGTGTGTGGGCAGGGCTAAAGAGGGAAAGGCCGTGGCTGAAGGCGGAATGGGCGTGGCTAAAGGGGGAATGGGCGGGGCCAAGGGCGGGGTGGGCGGGGCCAAGGGCGGAGTGGGCGGGGCTAAAGCCGGAAGGGGCGGGGCTAAAGGGGGGGCTTGCCGGGGCTCTAGGGGCCGTAGGGGGGAGGCTAAAAGGGGAATGGGCGAGGCAGAATCGTGTATAGGCAGGGCTAAAGGGGGAAAGGCCGTGGCTGAAGGCGGAATGGGCGTGGCTAAAGGGAAAATGGGCGGGGCCAAGGGCGGGGTGGGCGGGGCTAAGGGCGGAGTGGGCGGGGCTAAGGGCGGAGTGGGCGGGGCTAAAGCCGGAAGGGGCGGGGCTAAAGGGGGGGGCCTTGCCGGGGCTCTAGGGGCCGTAGGGGGGAGGCTAAAAGGGGAATGGGCGAGGCAGAATCGTGTATGGGCAGGGCTAAAGGGGGAAAGGCCGTGGCTGAAGGCGGAATGGGCGTGGCTAAAGGGGGAATGGGCGGGGCCAAGGGCGGGGTGGGCGGGGCTAAGGGCGGAGTGGGCGGGGCTAAAGCCGGAAGGGGCGGGGCTAAAGGGGGGGGCTTGCCGGGGCTCTAGGGGCCGTAGGGGGGAGGCTAAAAGGGGAATGGGCGAGGCAGAATCGTGTATGGGCAGGGCTAAAGGGGGAAAGGCCGTGGCTGAAGGCGGAATGGGCGTGGCTAAAGGGGGAATGGGCGGGGCCAAGGGCGGGGTGGGCGGGGCTAAGGGCGGAGTGGGCGGGGCTAAGGGCGGAGTGGGCGGGGCGAAAGCCGGAAGGGGCGGGGCTAAAGGGGGGGGGCTTGCCGGGGCTCTAGGGGCCGTAGGGGGGAGGCTAAAAGGGGAATGGGCAAGGCAGAATCGTGTATGGGCAGGGCTAAAGGGGGAAAGGCCGTGGCTGAAGGCGGAATGGGCGTGGCTAAAGGGGGAATGGGCGGGGCCAAGGGCGGGGTGGGCGGGGCTAAGGGCGGAGTGGGCGGGGCTAAATCCGGAAGGGGCGGGGCTAAAGGGGGGGGCTTGCCGGGGCTCTAGGGGCCGTAGGGGGGAGGCTAAAAGGGGAATGGGCGAGGCAGAATCGTGTATGGGCAGGGCTAAAGGGGGAAAGGCCGTGGCTGAAGGCGGAATGGGCGTGGCTAAAGGGGGAATGGGCGGGGCCAAGGGCGGGGTGGGCGGGGCTAAGGGCGGGGTGGGCGGGGCTAAGGGCGGAGTGGGCGGGGCTAAAGCCGGAAGGGGCGGGGCTAAAGGGGGGCGATTGCCGGGGCTCTAGGGGCCGTAGGGGGGAGGCTAAAAGGGGAATGGGCGAGGCAGAATCGTGTATGGGCAGGGCTAAAGGGGGAAAGGCCGTGGCTGAAGGCGGAATGGGCGTGGCTAAAGGGGGAATGGGCGGGGCCAAGGGCGGGGTGGGCGGGGCTAAGGGCGGAGTGGGCGGGGCTAAAGCCGGAAGGGGCGGGGCTAAAGCCGGAAGGGGCGGGGCTAAAGGGGGGGGCTTGCCGGGGCTCTAGGGGCCGTAGGGGGGAGGCTAAAAGGGGAATGGGCGAGGCAGAATCGTGTATGGGCAGGGCTAAAGGGGGAAAGGCCGTGGCTGAAGGCGGAATGGGCGTGGCTAAAGGGGGAATGGGCGGGGCCAAGGGCGGGGTGGGCGGGGCTAAGGGCGGAGTGGGCGGGGCTAAAGCCGGAAGGGGCGGGGCTAAAGCCGGAAGGGGCGGGGCTAAGGGGGGGGGGCTTGCCGGGGCTCTAGGGGCCGTAGGGGGGAGGCTAAAAGGGGAATGGGCGAGGCAGAATCGTGTATGGGCAGGGCTAAAGGGGGAAAGGCCGTGGCTAAAGGCGGAATGGGCGTGGCTAAAAGGAAAATGGGCGGGGCCAAGGGCGGGGTGGGCGGGGCTAAGGGCGGAGTGGGCGGGGCTAAAGCCGGAAGGGGCGGGGCTAAATCCGGAAGGGGCGGGGCTAAAGGGGAGGGCTTGCCGGGGCTCTAGGGGCCGTAGGGGGGAGGCTAAAAGGGGAATGGGCGAGGCAGAATTGTGTATGGGCAGGGCTAAAGGGGGAAAGGCCGTGGCTGAAGGCGGAATGGGCGTGGCTAAAGGGGGAATGGGCGGGGCTAAGGGCGGAGTGGGCGGGGCTAAAGCAGGAAGGGGCGGGGCTAAAGCCGGAAGGGGCGGGGCTAAAGGGGGGGGCTTGCCGGGGCTCTAGGGGCCGTAGGGGGGAGGCTAAAAGGGGAATGGGCGAGGCAGAATCGTGTATGGGCAGGGCTAAAGGGGGAAAGGCCGTGGCTGAAGGCGGAATGGGCGTGGCTAAAGGGGGAATGGGCGGGGCCAAGGGCGGGGTGGGCGGGGCCAAGGGCGGGGTGGGCGGGGCTAAGGGCGGAGTGGGCGGGGCTAAAGCCGGAAGGGGCGGGGCTAAAGCCGGAAGGGGCGGGGCTAAAGGGGGGGGCCTGCCGGGGCTCTAGGGGCCGTAGGGGGGAGGCTAAAAGGGGAATGGGCGAGGCAGAATCGTGTATGGGCAGGGCTAAAGGGGGAAAGGCCGTGGCTGAAGGCGGAATGGGCGTGGCTAAAGGGGGAATGGGCGGGGCCAAGGGCGGGGTGGGCGGGGCTAAGGGCGGAGTGGGCGGGGCTAAAGCCGGAAGGGGCGGGGCTAAAGGGGGGGGCTTGCCGGGGCTCTAGGGGCCGTAGGGGGGAGGCTAAAAGGGGAATGGGCGAGGCAGAATCGTGTATGGGCAGGGCTAAAGGGGGAAAGGCCGTGGCTGAAGGCGGAATGGGCGTGGCTAAAGGGGGAATGGGCGGGGGCCAAGGGCGGGGTGGGCGGGGCCAAGGGCGGGGTGGGCGGGGCTAAGGGCGGAGTGGGCGGGACTAAAGCCGGAAGGGGCGGGGCTAAAGGGGGGGCTTGCCGGGGCTCTAGGGGCCGTAGGGGGGAGGCTAAAAGGGGAATGGGCGAGGCAGAATCGTGTATGGGCAGGGCTAAAGGGGGAAAGGCCGTGGCTAAAGGCGGAATGGGCGTGGCTAAAGGGAAAATGGGCGGGGCCAAGGGCGGAGTGGGCGGGGCTAAAGCCGGAAGGGGCGGGGCTAAAGCCGGAAGGGGCGGGGCTAAAGGGGGGGGCTTGCCGGGGCTCTAGGGGCCGTAGGGGGGAGGCTAACAGGGGAATGGGCGAGGCAGAATCGTGTATGGGCAGGGCTAAAGGGGGAAAGGCCGTGGCTGAAGGCGGAATGGGCGTGGCTAAAGGGGGAATGGGCGGGGCCAAGGGCGGAGTGGGCGGGGCTAAGGGCGGAGTGGGCGGGGCTAAAGCCGGAAGGGGCGGGGCTAAAGGGGGGGGCTTGCCGGGGCTCTAGGGGCCGTAGGGGGGAGGCTAAAAGGGGAATGGGCGAGGCAGAATCGTGTATGGGCAGGGCTAAAGGGGGAAAGGCCGTGGCTGAAGGCGGAATGGGCGTGGCTAAAGGGGGAATGGGCGGGGCCAAGGGCGGGGTGGGCGGGGCTAAGGGCGGAGTGGGCGGGGCTAAAGCCGAAAGGGGCGGGGCTAAAGGGGGGGCTTGCCGGGGCTCTAGGGGCCGTAGGGGGGAGGCTAAAAGGGGAATGGGCGAGGCAGAATCGTGTATGGGCAGGGCTAAAGGGGGAAAGGCCGTGGCTAAAGGCGGAATGGGCGTGGCTAAAGGGGGAATGGGCGGGGCCAAGGGCGGGGTGGGCGGGGCCAAGGGCGGGGTGGGCGGGGCTAAAGCCGGAAGGGGCGGGGCTAAAGCCGGAAGGGGCGGGGCTAAAGGGGGGGGGCTTGCCGGGGCTCTAGGGGCCGTAGGGGGGAGGCTAAAAGGGGAATGGGCGAGGCAGAATCGTGTATAGGCAGGGCTAAAGGGGGAAAGGCCATGGCTGAAGGCGGAATGGGCGTGGCTAAAGGGAAAATGGGCGGGGCCAAGGGCGGGGTGGGCGGGGCCAAGGGCGGGGTGGGCGGGGCTAAGGGCGGAGTGGGCGGGGCTAAAGCCGGAAGGGGCGGGGCTAAAGGGGGGGGCCTTGCCGGGGCTCTAGGGGCCGTAGGGGGGAGGCTAAAAGGGGAATGGGCGAGGCAGAATCGTGTATGGGCAGGGCTAAAGGGGGAAAGGCCGTGGCTGAAGGCGGAATGGGCGTGGCTAAAGGGGGAATGGGCGGGGCCAAGGGCGGGGTGGGCGGGGCTAAGGGCGGGGTGGGCGGGGCTAAAGCCGGAAGGGGCGGGGCTAAAGGGGGAGGCTTGCCGGGGCTCTAGGGGCCGTAGGGGGGAGGCTAAAAGGGGAATGGGCGAGGCAGAATCGTGTATGGGCAGGGCTAAAGGGGGAAAGGCCGTGGCTGAAGGCGGAATGGGCGTGGCTAAAGGGGGAATGGGCGGGGCCAAGGGCGGGGTGGGCGGGGCCAAGGGCGGGGTGGGCGGGGCTAAAGCCGGAAGGGGCGGGGCTAAGGGGGGGGCTTGCCGGGGCTCTAGGGGCCGTAGGGGGGAGGCTAAAAGGGGAATGGGCGAGGCAGAATCGTGTATGGGCAGGGCTAAAGGGGGAAAGGCCGTGGCTGAAGGCGGAATGGGCGTGGCTAAAGGGGGAATGGGCGGGGCCAAGGGCGGAGTGGGCGGGGCGAAAGCCGGAAGGGGCGGGGCTAAAGGGGGGGGGCTTGCCGGGGCTCTAGGGGCCGTAGGGGGGAGGCTAAAAGGGGAATGGGCGAGGCAGAATCGTGTATGGGCAGGGCTAAAGGGGGAAAGGCCGTGGCTGAAGGCGGAATGGGCGTGGCTAAAGGGGGAATGGGCGGGGCCAAGGGCGGGGTGGGCGGGGCTAAGGGCGGAGTGGGCGGGGCTAAAGCCGGAAGGGGCGGGGCTAAAGGGGGGGCTTGCCGGGGCTCTAGGGGCCGTAGGGGGGAGGCTAAAAGGGGAATGGGCGAGGCAGAATCGTGTATGGGCAGGGCTAAAGGGGGAAAGGCCGTGGCTGAAGGCGGAATGGGCGTGGCTAAAGGGGGAATGGGCGGGGCCAAGGGCGGGGTGGGCGGGGCTAAGGGCGGAGTGGGCGGGGCTAAAGCCGGAAGGGGCGGGGCTAAAGGGGGGGGCTTGCCGGGGCTCTAGGGGCCGTAGGGGGGAGGCTAAAAGGGGAATGGGCGAGGCAGAATCGTGTATGGGCAGGGCTAAAGGGGGAAAGGCCGTGGCTGAAGGCGGAATGGGCGTGGCTAAAGGGGGAATGGGCGGGGCCAAGGGCGGGGTGGGCGGGGCTAAGGGCGGAAGGGGCGGGGCTAAAGCCGGAAGGGGCGGGGCTAAAGGGGGGGCTTGCCGGGGCTCTAGGGGCCGTAGGGGGGAGGCTAAAAGGGGAATGGGCGAGGCAGAATCGTGTATGGGCAGGGCTAAAGGGGGAAAGGCCGTGGCTGAAGGCGGAATGGGCGTGGCTAAAGGGAAAATGGGCGGGGCCAAGGGAGGGGTGGGCGGGGCTAAGGGCGGGGTGGGCGGGGCTAAGGGCGGAGTGGGCGGGGCTAAAGCCGGAAGGGGCGGGGCTAAAGGGGGGGGCCTTGCCGGGGCTCTAGGGGCCGTAGGGGGGAGGCTAAAAGGGGAATGGGCGAGGCAGAATCGTGTATGGGCAGGGCTAAAGGGGGAAAGGCCGTGGCTGAAGGCGGAATGGGCGTGGCTAAAGGGGGAATGGGCGGGGCCAAGGGCGGGGTGGGCGGGGCTAAGGGCGGAGTGGGCGGGGCTAAAGCCGGAAGGGGCGGGGCTAAAGGGGGGGGGCTTGCCGGGGCTCTAGGGGCCGTAGGGGGGAGGCTAAAAGGGGAATGGGCGAGGCAGAATCGTGTATGGGCAGGGCTAAAGGGGGAAAGGCCGTGGCTGAAGGCGGAATGGGCGTGGCTAAAGGGGGAATGGGCGGGGCCAAGGGCGGGGTGGGCGGGGCTAAAGCCGGAAGGGGCGGGGCTAAAGCCGGAAGGGGCGGGGCTAAAGGGGGGGGCTTGCCGGGGCTCTAGGGGCCGTAGGGGGGAGGCTAAAAGGGGAATGGGCGAGGCAGAATCGTGTATAGGCAGGGCTAAAGGGGGAAAGGCCGTGGCTGAAGGCGGAATGGGCGTGGCTAAAGGGAAAATGGGCGGGGCCAAGGGCGGGGTGGGCGGGGCTAAGGGCGGAGTGGGCGGGGCTAAGGGCGGAGTGGGCGGGGCTAAAGCCGGAAGGGGCGGGGCTAAAGGGGGGGGGCTTGCCGGGGCTCTAGGGGCCGTAGGGGGGAGGCTAAAAGGGGAATGGGCGAGGCAGAATCGTGTATGGGCAGGGCTAAAGGGGGAAAGGCCGTGGCTGAAGGCGGAATGGGCGTGGCTAAAGGGGGAATGGGCGGGGCCAAGGGCGGGGTGGGCGGGGCTAAGGGCGGAGAGGGCGGGGCTAAAGCCGGAAGGGGCGGGGCTAAAGGGGGGGGCCTGCCGGGGCTCTAGGGGCCGTAGGGGGGAGGCTAAAAGGGGAATGGGCGAGGCAGAATCGTGTATGGGCAGGGCTAAAGGGGGAAAGGCCGTGGCTGAAGGCGGAATGGGCGTGGCTAAAGGGGGAATGGGCGGGGCCAAGGGCGGGGTGGGCGGGGCTAAGGGCGGAGTGGGCGGGGCTAAAGCCGGAGTGGGCGGGGCGAAAGCCGGAAGGGGCGGGGCTAAAGGGGGGGGGCTTGCCGGGGCTCTAGGGGCCGTAGGGGGGAGGCTAAAAGGGGAATGGGCAAGGCAGAATCGTGTATGGGCAGGGCTAAAGGGGGAAAGGCCGTGGCTGAAGGCGGAATGGGCGTGGCTAAAGGGGGAATGGGCGGGGCCAAGGGCGGGGTGGGCGGGGCTAAGGGCGGAGTGGGCGGGGCTAAAGCCGGAAGGGGCGGGGCTAAAGGGGGGGGGCTTGCCGGGGCTCTAGGGGCCGTAGGGGGGAGGCTAAAAGGGGAATGGGCGAGGCAGAATCGTGTATGGGCAGGGCTAAAGGGGGAAAGGCCGTGGCTGAAGGCGGAATGGGCGTGGCTAAAGGGGGAATGGGCGGGGCCAAGGGCGGGGTGGGCGGGGCTAAAGCCGGAAGGGGCGGGGCTAAAGCCGGAAGGGGCGGGGCTAAAGGGGGGGGCTTGCCGGGGCTCTAGGGGCCGTAGGGGGGAGGCTAAAAGGGGAATGGGCGAGGCAGAATCGTGTATAGGCAGGGCTAAAGGGGGAAAGGCCGTGGCTGAAGGCGGAATGGGCGTGGCTAAAGGGAAAATGGGCGGGGCCAAGGGCGGGGTGGGCGGGGCTAAGGGCGGAGTGGGCGGGGCTAAGGGCGGAGTGGGCGGGGCTAAAGCCGGAAGGGGCGGGGCTAAAGGGGGAGGCTTGCCGGGGCTCTAGGGGCCGTAGGGGGGAGGCTAAAAGGGGAATGGGCGAGGCAGAATCGTGTATGGGCAGGGCTAAAGGGGGAAAGGCCGTGGCTGAAGGCGGAATGGGCGTGGCTAAAGGGGGAATGGGCGGGGCCAAGGGCGGGGTGGGCGGGGCTAAGGGCGGAGTGGGCGGGGCTAAAGCCGGAAGGGGCGGGGCTAAAGGGGGAGGCTTGCCGGGGCTCTAGGGGCCGTAGGGGGGAGGCTAAAAGGGGAATGGGCGAGGCAGAATCGTGTATGGGCAGGGCTAAAGGGGGAAAGGCCGTGGCTGAAGGCGGAATGGGCGTGGCTAAAGGGGGAATGGGCGGGGCCAAGGGCGGGGTGGGCGGGGCTAAGGGCGGAGTGGGCGGGGCTAAAGCCGGAAGGGGCGGGGCTAAAGGGGGGGGGCTTGCCGGGGCTCTAGGGGCCGTAGGGGGGAGGCTAAAAGGGGAATGGGCGAGGCAGAATCGTGTATGGGCAGGGCTAAAGGGGGAAAGGCCGTGGCTGAAGGCGGAATGGGCGTGGCTAAAGGGGGAATGGGCGGGGCCAAGGGCGGGGTGGGCGGGGCTAAGGGCGGAGTGGGCGGGGCTAAAGACGGAAGGGGCGGGGCTAAAGGGGGGGGGCTTGCCGGGGCTCTAGGGGCCGTAGGGGGGAGGCTAAAAGGGGAATGGGCGAGGCAGAATCGTGTATGGGCAGGGCTAAAGGGGGAAAGGCCGTGGCTGAAGGCGGAATGGGCGTGGCTAAAGGGAAAATGGGCGGGGCCAAGGGCGTGGTGGGCGGGGCTAAGAACGGAGTGGGCGGGGCTAAAGCAGGAAGGGGCGGGGCTAAAGCCGGAAGGGGCGGGGCTAAAGGGGGGGGCTTGCCGGGGCTCTAGGGGCCGTAGGGGGGAGGCTAAAAGGGGAATGGGCGAGGCAGAATCGTGTATGGGCAGGGCTAAAGGGGGAAAGGCCGTGGCTGAAGGCGGAATGGGCGTGGCTAAAGGGGGAATGGGCGGGGCCAAGGGCGGGGTGGGCGGGGCTAAGGGCGGAGTGGGCGGGGCTAAAGCCGGAAGGGGCGGGGCGAAAGCCGGAAGGGGCGGGGCTAAAGGGGGGGGGCTTGCCGGGGCTCTAGGGGCCGTAGGGGGGAGGCTAAAAGGGGAATGGGCGAGGCAGAATCGTGTATGGGCAGGGCTAAAGGGGGAAAGGCCGTGGCTGAAGGCGGAATGGGCGTGGCTAAAGGGGGAATGGGCGGGGCCAAGGGCGGGGTGGGCGGGGCTAAGGGCGGAGTGGGCGGGGCTAAAGCCGGAAGGGGCGGGGCTAAAGCAGGAAGGGGCGGGGCTAAAGGGGGGGGCCTTGCCGGGGCTCTAGGGGCCGTAGGGGGGAGGCTAAAAGGGGAATGGGCGAGGCAGAATCGTGTATGGGCAGGGCTAAAGGGGGAAAGGCCGTGGCTGAAGGCGGAATGAGCGTGGCTAAAGGGGGAATGGGCGGGGCCAAGGGCGGGGTGGGCGGGGCTAAGGGCGGAGTGGGCGGGGCTAAAGCCGGAAGGGGCGGGGCGAAAGCCGGAAGGGGCGGGGCTAAAGGGGGGGGGCTTGCCGGGGCTCTAGGGGCCGTAGGGGGGAGGCTAAAAGGGGAATGGGCGAGGCAGAATCGTGTATGGGCAGGGCTAAAGGGGGAAAGGCCGTGGCTGAAGGCGGAATGGGCGTGGCTAAAGGGGGAATGGGCGGGGCCAAGGGCGGGGTGGGCGGGGCTAAGGGCGGAGTGGGCGGGGCTAAAGCCGGAAGGGGCGGGGCTAAAGGGGGGGGCCTTGCCGGGGCTCTAGGGGCCGTAGGGGGGAGGCTAAAAGGGGAATGGGCGAGGCAGAATCGTGTATGGGCAGGGCTAAAGGGGGAAAGGCCGTGGCTGAAGGCGGAATGAGCGTGGCTAAAGGGGGAATGGGCGGGGCCAAGGGCGGGGTGGGCGGGGCTAAGGGCGGAGTGGGCAGGGCTAAAGCCGGAAGGGGCGGGGCGAAAGCCGGAAGGGGCGGGGCTAAAGGGGGGGGGCTTGCCGGGGCTCTAGGGGCCGTAGGGGGGAGGCTAAAAGGGGAATGGGCGAGGCAGAATCGTGTATGGGCAGGGCTAAAGGGGGAAAGGCCGTGGCTGAAGGCGGAATGGGCGTGGCTAAAGGGGGAATGGGCGGGGCCAAGGGCGGGGTGGGCGGGGCTAAGGGCGGAGTGGGCGGGGCTAAAGCCGGAAGGGGCGGGGCTAAAGGGGGGGGGCTTGCCGGGGCTCTAGGGGCCGTAGGGGGGAGGCTAAAAGGGGAATGGGCGAGGCAGAATCGTGTATGGGCAGGGCTAAAGGGGGAAAGGCCGTGGCTGAAGGCGGAATGGGCGTGGCTAAAGGGGGAATGGGCGGGGCCAAGGGCGGGGTGGGCGGGGCTAAGGGCGGAGTGGGCGGGGCTAAAGCCGGAAGGGGCGGGGCTAAAGGGGGGGGCTTGCCGGGGCTCTAGGGGCCGTAGGGGGGAGGCTAAAAGGGGAATGGGCGAGGCAGAATCGTGTATGGGCAGGGCTAAAGGGGGAAAGGCTGTGGCTGAAGGCGGAATGGGCGTGGCTAAAGGGAAAATGGGCGGGGCCAAGGGCGGGGTGGGCGGGGCTAAGGGCGGAGTGGGCGGGGCTAAGGGCGGAGTGGGCGGGGCTAAAGCCGGAAGGGGCGGGGCTAAAGGGGGGGGCCTTGCCGGGGCTCTAGGGGCCGTAGGGGGGAGGCTAAAAGGGGAATGGGCGAGGCAGAATCGTGTATGGGCAGGGCTAAAGGGGGAAAGGCCGTGGCTGAAGGCGGAATGGGCGTGGCTAAAGGGGGAATGGGCGGGGCCAAGGGCGGGGTGGGCGGGGCTAAGGGCGGAGAGGGCGGGGCTAAAGCCGGAAGGGGCGGGGCTAAAGGGGGAGGCTTGCCGGGGCTCTAGGGGCCGTAGGGGGGAGGCTAAAAGGGGAATGGGCGAGGCAGAATCGTGTATGGGCAGGGCTAAAGGGGGAAAGGCCGTGGCTGAAGGCGGAATGGGCGTGGCTAAAGGGGGAATGGGCGGGGCCAAGGGCGGGGTGGGCGGGGCTAAGGGCGGAGTGGGCGGGGCTAAAGCCGGAAGGGGCGGGGCTAAAGGGGGGGGGCTTGCCGGGGCTCTAGGGGCCGTAGGGGGGAGGCTAAAAGGGGAATGGGCGAGGCAGAATCGTGTATGGGCAGGGCTAAAGGGGGAAAGGCCGTGGCTGAAGGCGGAATGGGCGTCGCTAAAGGGGGAATGGGCGGGGCCAAGGGCGGGGTGGGCGGGGCTAAAGCCGGAAGGGGCGGGGCTAAAGCCGGAAGGGGCGGGGCTAAAGGGGGGGGCTTGCCGGGGCTCTAGGGGCCGTAGGGGGGAGGCTAAAAGGGGAATGGGCGAGGCAGAATCGTGTATAGGCAGGGCTAAAGGGGGAAAGGCCGTGGCTGAAGGCGGAATGGGCGTGGCTAAAGGGAAAATGGGCGGGGCCAAGGGCGGGGTGGGCGGGGCTAAGGGCGGAGTGGGCGGGGCTAAGGGCGGAGTGGGCGGGGCTAAAGCCGGAAGGGGCGGGGCTAAAGGGGGAGGCTTGCCGGGGCTCTAGGGGCCGTAGGGGGGAGGCTAAAAGGGGAATGGGCGAGGCAGAATCGTGTATGGGCAGGGCTAAAGGGGGAAAGGCCGTGGCTGAAGGCGGAATGGGCGTGGCTAAAGGGGGAATGGGCGGGGCCAAGGGCGGGGTGGGCGGGGCTAAGGGCGGAGTGGGCGGGGCTAAAGCCGGAAGGGGCGGGGCTAAAGGGGGAGGCTTGCCGGGGCTCTAGGGGCCGTAGGGGGGAGGCTAAAAGGGGAATGGGCGAGGCAGAATCGTGTATGGGCAGGGCTAAAGGGGGAAAGGCCGTGGCTGAAGGCGGAATGGGCGTGGCTAAAGGGAAAATGGGCGGGGCCAAGGGCGGGGTGGGCGGGGCTAAGGGCGGAGTGGGCGGGGCTAAAGCCGGAGTGGGCGGGGCGAAAGCCGGAAGGGGCGGGGCTAAAGGGGGGGGGCTTGCCGGGGCTCTAGGGGCCGTAGGGGGGAGGCTAAAAGGGGAATGGGCAAGGCAGAATCGTGTATGGGCAGGGCTAAAGGGGGAAAGGCCGTGGCTGAAGGCGGAATGGGCGTGGCTAAAGGGGGAATGGGCGGGGCCAAGGGCGGGGTGGGCGGGGCTAAGGGCGGAGTGGGCGGGGCTAAAGCCGGAAGGGGCGGGGCTAAAGCAGGAAGGGGCGGGGCTAAAGGGGGGGGCTTGCCGGGGCTCTAGGGGCCGTAGGGGGGAGGCTAAAAGGGGAATGGGCGAGGCAGAATCGTGTATGGGCAGGGCTAAAGGGGGAAAGGCCGTGGCTGAAGGCGGAATGGGCGTGGCTAAAGGGGGAATGGGCGGGGCCAAGGGCGGGGTGGGCGGGGCTAAAGCCGGAAGGGGCGGGGCTAAAGCCGGAAGGGGCGGGGCTAAAGGGGGGGGCTTGCCGGGGCTCTAGGGGCCGTAGGGGGGAGGCTAAAAGGGGAATGGGCGAGGCAGAATCGTGTATAGGCAGGGCTAAAGGGGGAAAGGCCGTGGCTGAAGGCGGAATGGGCGTGGCTAAAGGGAAAATGGGCGGGGCCAAGGGCGGGGTGGGCGGGGCTAAGGGCGGAGTGGCGGGGCTAAGGGCGGAGTGGGCGGGGCTAAAGCCGGAAGGGGCGGGGCTAAAGGGGGAGGCTTGCCGGGGCTCTAGGGGCCGTAGGGGGGAGGCTAAAAGGGGAATGGGCGAGGCAGAATCGTGTATGGGCAGGGCTAAAAAGGGAAAGGCCGTGGCTGAAGGCGGAATGGGCGTGGCTAAAGGGGGAATGGGCGGGGCCAAGGGCGGGGTGGGCGGGGCTAAGGGCGGAGTGGGCGGGGCTAAAGCCGGAAGGGGCGGGGCTAAAGGGGGAGGCTTGCCGGGGCTCTAGGGGCCGTAGGGGGGAGGCTAAAAGGGGAATGGGCGAGGCAGAATCGTGTATGGGCAGGGCTAAAGGGGGAAAGGCCGTGGCTGAAGGCGGAATGGGCGTGGCTAAAGGGAAAATGGGCGGGGCCAAGGGCGGGGTGGGCGGGGCTAAGGGCGGAGTGGGCGGGGCTAAAGCCGGAGTGGGCGGGGCGAAAGCCGGAAGGGGCGGGGCTAAAGGGGGGGGGCTTGCCGGGGCTCTAGGGGCCGTAGGGGGGAGGCTAAAAGGGGAATGGGCAAGGCAGAATCGTGTATGGGCAGGGCTAAAGGGGGAAAGGCCGTGGCTGAAGGCGGAATGGGCGTGGCTAAAGGGGGAATGGGCGGGGCCAAGGGCGGGGTGGGCGGGGCTAAGGGCGGAGTGGGCGGGGCTAAAGCCGGAAGGGGCGGGGCTAAAGGGGGGGGGCTTGCCGGGGCTCTAGGGGCCGTAGGGGGGAGGCTAAAAGGGGAATGGGCGAGGCAGAATCGTGTATGGGCAGGGCTAAAGGGGGAAAGGCCGTGGCTGAAGGCGGAATGGGCATGGCTAAAGGGGGAATGGGCGGGGCCAAGGGCGGGGTGGGCGGGGCTAAGGGCGGAGTGGGCGGGGCTAAAGCCGGAAGGGGCGGGGCTAAAGGGGGGGGCTTGCCGGGGCTCTAGGGGCCGTAGGGGGGAGGCTAACAGGGGAATGGGCGAGGCAGAATCGTGTATGGGCAGGGCTAAAGGGGGAAAGGCCGTGGCTGAAGGCGGAATGGGCGTGGCTAAAGGGGGAATGGGCGGGGCCAAGGGCGGGGTGGGCGGGGCTAAGGGCGGAGTGGGCGGGGCTAAAGCCGGAAGGGGCGGGGCTAAAGCAGGAAGGGGCGGGGCTAAAGGGGGGGGGGCTTGCCGGGGCTCTAGGGGCCGTAGGGGGGAGGCTAAAAGGGGAATGGGCGAGGCAGAATCGTGTATGGGCAGGGCTAAAGGGGGAAAGGCCGTGGCTGAAGGCGGAATGGGCGTGGCTAAAGGGGGAATGGGCGGGGCCAAGGGCGGGGTGGGCGGGGCTAAGGGCGGAGTGGGCGGGGCTAAAGCCGGAAGGGGCGGGGCTAAAGCAGGAAGGGGCGGGGCTAAAGGGGGGGGCTTGCCGGGGCTCTAGGGGCCGTAGGGGGGAGGCTAAAAGGGGAATGGGCGAGGCAGAATCGTGTATGGGCAGGGCTAAAGGGGGAAAGGCCGTGGCTGAAGGCGGAATGGGCGTGGCTAAAGGGGGAATGGGCGGGGCCAAGGGCGGGGTGGGCGGGGCTAAGGGCGGAGTGGGCGGGGCTAAAGCCGGAAGGGGCGGGGCGAAAGCCGGAAGGGGCGGGGCTAAAGGGGGGGGGCTTGCCGGGGCTCTAGGGGCCGTAGGGGGGAGGCTAAAAGGGGAATGGGCGAGGCAGAATCGTGTATGGGCAGGGCTAAAGGGGGAAAGGCCGTGGCTGAAGGCGGAATGGGCGTGGCTAAAGGGGGAATGGGCGGGGCCAAGGGCGGGGTGGGCGGGGCTAAAGCCGGAGTGGGCGGGGCTAAAGCCGGAAGGGGCGGGGCTAAAGGGGGGGGGCTTGCCGGGGCTCTAGGGGCCGTAGGGGGGAGGCTAAAAGGGGAATGGGCGAGGCAGAATCGTGTATGGGCAGGGCTAAAGGGGGAAAGGCCGTGGCTGAAGGCGGAATGGGCGTGGCTAAAGGGGGAATGGGCGGGGCCAAGGGCGGGGTGGGCGGGGCTAAGGGCGGAGTGGGCGGGGCTAAAGCCGGAGTGGGCGGGGCGAAAGCCGGAAGGGGCGGGGCTAAAGGGGGGGGGCTTGCCGGGGCTCTAGGGGCCGTAGGGGGGAGGCTAAAAGGGGAATGGGCAAGGCAGAATCGTGTATGGGCAGGGCTAAAGGGGGAAAGGCCGTGGCTGAAGGCGGAATGGGCGTGGCTAAAGGGGGAATGGGCGGGGCCAAGGGCGGGGTGGGCGGGGCTAAGGGCGGAGTGGGCGGGGCTAAAGCCGGAAGGGGCGGGGCTAAAGGGGGGGGCTTGCCGGGGCTCTAGGGGCCGTAGGGGGGAGGCTAAAAGGGGAATGGGCGAGGCAGAATCGTGTATGGGCAGGGCTAAAGGGGGAAAGGCTGTGGCTGAAGGCGGAATGGGCGTGGCTAAAGGGGGAATGGGCGGGGCCAAGGGCGGGGTGGGCGGGGCTAAGGGCGGAGTGGGCGGGGCTAAAGCCGGAAGGGGCGGGGCTAAAGGGGGGGCTTGCCGGGGCTCTAGGGGCCGTAGGGGGGAGGCTAAAAGGGGAATGGGCGAGGCAGAATCGTGTATGGGCAGGGCTAAAGGGGGAAAGGCCGTGGCTGAAGGCGGAATGGGCGTGGGTAAAGGGAAAATGGGCGGGGCCAAGGGCGGGGTGGGCGGGGCTAAGGGCGGAGTGGGCGGGGCTAAAGCCGGAGTGGGCGGGGCGAAAGCCGGAAGGGGCGGGGCTAAAGGGGGGGGGCCTGCCGGGGCTCTAGGGGCCGTAGGGGGGAGGCTAAAAGGGGAATGGGCGAGGCAGAATCGTGTATGGGCAGGGCTAAAGAGGGAAAGGCCGTGGCTGAAGGCGGAATGGGCGTGGCTAAAGGGGGAATGGGCGGGGCCAAGGGCGGGGTGGGCGGGGCTAAAGCCGGAAGGGGCGGGGCTAAAGCCGGAAAGGGCGGGGCTAAAGGGGGGGGGGCTTGCCGGGGCTCTAGGGGCCGTAGGGGGGAGGCTAAAAGGGGAATGGGCGAGGCAGAATCGTGTATGGGCAGGGCTAAAGGGGGAAAGGCCGTGGCTGAAGGCGGAATGGGCGTGGCTAAAGGGGGAATGGGCGGGGCCAAGGGCGGGGTGGGCGGGGCTAAGGGCGGAGTGGGCGGGGCTAAGGGCGGAAGGGGCGGGGCTAAAGCCGGAAGGGGCGGGGCTAAAGGGGGGGGCTTGCCGGGGCTCTAGGGGCCGTAGAGGGGAGGCTAAAAGGGGAATGGGCGAGGCAGAATCGTGTATGGGCAGGGCTAAAGGGGGAAAGGCCGTGGCTGAAGGCGGAATGGGCGTGGCTAAAGGGGGAATGGGCGGGGCCAAGGGCGGGGTGGGCGGGGCTAAGGGCGGAGTGGGCGGGGCGAAAGCCGGAAGGGGCGGGGCTAAAGGGGGGGGCTTGCCGGGGCTCTAGGGGCCGTAGGGGGGAGGCTAAAAGGGGAATGGGCGAGGCAGAATCGTGTATGGGCAGGGCTAAAGGGGGAAAGGCCGTGGCTGAAGGCGGAATGGGCGTGGCTAAAGGGGGAATGGGCGGGGCCAAGGGCGGGGTGGGCGGGGCCAAGGGCGGGGTGGGCGGGGCTAAGGGCGGAGTGGGCGGGGCGAAAGCCGGAAGGGGCGGGGCTAAAGGGGGGGCTTGCCGGGGCTCTAGGGGCCGTAGGGGGGAGGCTAAAAGGGGAATGGGCGAGGCAGAATCGTGTATGGGCAGGGCTAAAGGGGGAAAGGCCGTGGCTGAAGGCGGAATGGGCGTGGCTAAAGGGAAAATGGGCGGGGCCAAGGGCGTGGTGGGCGGGGCTAAGAACGGAGTGGGCGGGGCTAAAGCAGGAAGGGGCGGGGCTAAAGCCGGAAGGGGCGGGGCTAAAGGGGGGGGCTTGCCGGGGCTCTAGGGGCCGTAGGGGGGAGGCTAAAAGGGGAATGGGCGAGGCAGAATCGTGTATGGGCAGGGCTAAAGGGGGAAAGGCCGTGGCTGAAGGCGGAATGGGCGTGGCTAAAGGGGGAATGGGCGGGGCCAAGGGCGGGGTGGGCGGGGCTAAGGGCGGAGTGGGCGGGGCTAAAGCCGGAAGGGGCGGGGCTAAAGCCGGAAGGGGCGGGGCTAAAGGGGGGGGCTTGCCGGGGCTCTAGGGGCCGTAGAGGGGAGGCTAAAAGGGGAATGGGCGAGGCAGAATCGTGTATGGGCAGGGCTAAAGGGGGAAAGGCCGTGGCTGAAGGCGGAATGGGCGTGGCTAAAGGGGGAATGGGCGGGGCCAAGGGCGGGGTGGGCGGGGCTAAGGGCGGAGTGGGCGGGGCTAAAGCCGGAAGGGGCGGGGCTAAAGGGGGGGGGGCTTGCCGGGGCTCTAGGGGCCGTAGGGGGGAGGCTAAAAGGGGAATGGGCGAGGCAGAATCGTGTATGGGCAGGGCTAAAGGGGGAAAGGCCGTGGCTGAAGGCGGAATGGGCGTGGCTAAAGGGGGAATGGGCGGGGCCAAGGGCGGGGTGGGCGGGGCTAAGGGCGGAGTGGGCGGGGCTAAAGCAGGAAGGGGCGGGGCTAAAGCCGGAAGGGGCGGGGCTAAAGGGGGGGGCTTGCCGGGGCTCTAGGGGCCGTAGGGGGGAGGCTAAAAGGGGAATGGGCGAGGCAGAATCGTGTATGGGCAGGGCTAAAGGGGGAAAGGCCGTGGCTGAAGGCGGAATGGGCGTGGCTAAAGGGGGAATGGGCGGGGCCAAGGGCGGGGTGGGCGGGGCTAAGGGCGGAGTGGGCGGGGGCTAAAGCCGGAGTGGGCGGGGCGAAAGCCGGAAGGGGCGGGGCTAAAGGGGGGGGGCTTGCCGGGGCTCTAGGGGCCGTAGGGGGGAGGCTAAAAGGGGAATGGGCGAGGCAGAATCGTGTATGGGCAGGGCTAAAGGGGGAAAGGCCGTGGCTGAAGGCGGAATGGGCGTGGCTAAAGGGGGAATGGGCGGGGCCAAGGGCGGGGTGGGCGGGGCTAAAGCCGGAAGGGGCGGGGCTAAAGCCGGAAGGGGCGGGGCTAAAGGGGGAGGCTTGCCGGGGCTCTAGGGGCCGTAGGGGGGAGGCTAAAAGGGGAATGGGCGAGGCAGAATCGTGTATGGGCAGGGCTAAAGGGGGAAAGGCCGTGGCTGAAGGCGGAATGGGCGTGGCTAAAGGGGGAATGGGCGGGGCCAAGGGCGGGGTGGGCGGGGTTAAGGGCGGAGTGGGCGGGGCTAAAGCCGGAGTGGGCGGGGCGAAAGCCGGAAGGGGCGGGGCTAAAGGGGGGGGGCTTGCCGGGGCTCTAGGGGCCGTAGGGGGGAGGCTAAAAGGGGAATGGGCAAGGCAGAATCGTGTATGGGCAGGGCTAAAGGGGGAAAGGCCGTGGCTGAAGGCGGAATGGGCGTGGCTAAAGGGGGAATGGGCGGGGCCAAGGGCGGGGTGGGCGGGGCCAAGGGCGGGGTGGGCGGGGCTAAGGGCGGAGTGGGCGGGGCTAAAGCCGGAAGGGGCGGGGCTAAAGGGGGGGGGCTTGCCGGGGCTCTAGGGGCCGTAGGGGGGAGGCTAAAAGGGGAATGGGCGAGGCAGAATCGTGTATGGGCAGGGCTAAAGGGGGAAAGGCCGTGGCTGAAGGCGGAATGGGCGTGGCTAAAGGGGGAATGGGCGGGGCCAAGGGCGGGGTGGGCGGGGCTAAGGGCGGAGTGGGCGGGGCTAAAGCCGGAAGGGGCGGGGCTAAAGGGGGGGGGCTTGCCGGGGCTCTAGGGGCCGTAGGGGGGAGGCTAAAAGGGGAATGGGCGAGGCAGAATCGTGTATGGGCAGGGCTAAAGGGGGAAAGGCCGTGGCTGAAGGAATCGTGTATGGGCAGGGCTAAAGGGGGAAAGGCCGTGGCTGAAGGCGGAATGGGCGTGGCTAAAGGGGGAATGGGCGGGGCCAAGGGCGTGGTGGGCGGGGCTAAGAACGGAGTGGGCGGGGCTAAAGCAGGAAGGGGCGGGGCTAAAGCCGGAAGGGGCGGGGCTAAAGGGGGGGGCTTGCCGGGGCTCTAGGGGCCGTAGGGGGGAGGCTAAAAGGGGAATGGGCGAGGCAGAATCGTGTATGGGCAGGGCTAAAGGGGGAAAGGCCGTGGCTGAAGGCGGAATGGGCGTGGCTAAAGGGGGAATGGGCGGGGCCAAGGGCGGGGTGGGCGGGGCTAAGGGCGGAGTGGGCGGGGCTAAAGCCGGAAGGGGCGGGGCTAAAGCAGGAAGGGGCGGGGCTAAAGGGGGGGGCTTGCCGGGGCTCTAGGGGCCGTAGGGGGGAGGCTAAAAGGGGAATGGGCGAGGCAGAATGGTGTATGGGCAGGGCTAAAGGGGGAAAGGCCGTGGCTGAAGGCGGAATGGGCGTGGCTAAAGGGGGAATGGGCGGGGCCAAGGGCGGAGTGGGCGGGGCTAAGGGCGGAGTGGGCGGGGCTAAAGCCGGAAGGGGCGGGGCTAAAGGGGGGGGGCTTGCCGGGGCTCTAGGGGCCGTAGGGGGGAGGCTAAAAGGGGAATGGGCGAGGCAGAATCGTGTATGGGCAGGGCTAAAGGGGGAAAGGCCGTGGCTGAAGGCGGAATGGGCGTGGCTAAAGGGGGAATGGGCGGGGCCAAGGGCGGGGTGGGCGGGGCTAAGGGCGGAGTGGGCGGGGCTAAAGCCGGAAGGGGCGGGGCTAAAGCCGGAAGGGGCGGGGCTAAAGGGGGGGGGCTTGCCGGGGCTCTAGGGGCCGTAGGGGGGAGGCTAAAAGGGGAATGGGCGAGGCAGAATCGTGTATGGGCAGGGCTAAAGGGGGAAAGGCCGTGGCTGAAGGCGGAATGGGCGTGGCTAAAGGGGGAATGGGCGGGGCCAAGGGCGGGGTGGGCGGAGCTAAGGGCGGAGTGGGCGGGGCTAAAGCCGGAAGGGGCGGGGGCGAAAGCCGGAAGGGGCGGGGCTAAAGGGGGGGGGCTTGCCGGGGCTCTAGGGGCCGTAGGGGGGAGGCTAAAAGGGGAATGGGCGAGGCAGAATCGTGTATGGGCAGGGCTAAAGGGGGAAAGGCCGTGGCTGAAGGCGGAATGGGCGTGACTAAAGGGGGAATGGGCGGGGCCAAGGGCGGGGTGGGCGGGGGCTAAGGGCGGAGTGGGCGGGGCTAAAGACGGAAGGGGCGGGGCTAAAGGGGGGGGGCTTGCCGGGGCTCTAGGGGCCGTAGGGGGGAGGCTAAAAGGGGAATGGGCGAGGCAGAATCGTGTATGGGCAGGGCTAAAGGGGGAAAGGCCGTGGCTGAAGGCGGAATGGGCGTGGCTAAAGGGGGAATGGGCGGGGCCAAGGGCGGGGGTGGGCGGGGCTAAGGGCGGAGGTGGGCGGGGCTAAAGCCGGAGTGGGCGGGGCGAAAGCCGGAAGGGGCGGGGCTAAAGGGGGGGGGCTTGCCGGGGCTCTAGGGGCCGTAGGGGGGAGGCTAAAAGGGGAATGGGCGAGGCAGAATCGTGTATGGGCAGGGCTAAAGGGGGAAAGGCCGTGGCTGAAGGCGGAATGGGCGTGGCTAAAGGGGGAATGGGCGGGGCCAAGGGCGGGGTGGGCGGGGCTAAGGGTGGACTGGGCGGGGCGAAAGACGGAAGGGGCGGGGCTAAAGGGGGGGGGCTTGCCGGGGCTCTAGGGGCCGTAGGGGGGAGGCTAAAAGGGGAATGGGGCGAGGCAGAATCGTGTATGGGCAGGGCTAAAGGGGGAAAGGCCGTGGCTGAAGGCGGAATGGGCGTGGCTAAAGGGGGAATGGGCGGGGCCAAGGGCGGGGTGGGCGGGGCTAAGGGCGGAGTGGGGGCGGGGCTAAAGCCGGAAGGGGCGGGGCTAAAGGGGGGGGCTTGCCGGGGCTCTAGGGGCCGTAGGGGGGAGGCTAAAAGGGGAATGGGCGAGGCAGAATCGTGTATGGGCAGGGCTAAAGGGGGAAAGGCCGTGGCTGAAGGCGGAGATGGGCGTGGCTAAAGGGGGAATGGGCGGGGGCCAAGGGCGGGGTGGGGCGGGGGCTAAGGGCGGAGTGGGCGGGGCTAAAGCCGGAAGGGGCGGGGGCTAAAGGGGGGGGGGCTTGCCGGGGCTCTAGGGGCCGTAGGGGGGAGGCTAAAAGGGGAATGGGCGAGGCAGAATCGTGTATGGGCAGGGCTAAAGGGGGAAAGGCCGTGGCTGAAGGCGGAATGGGCGTGGCTAAAGGGAAAATGGGCGGGGCCAAGGGCGGGGTGGGCGGGGCTAAGGGCGGAGTGGGCGGGGCTAAAGCCGGAAGGGGCGGGGCTAAAGCAGGAAGGGGCGGGGGCTAAAGGGGGGGGGCTTGCCGGGGCTCTAGGGGCCGTAGGGGGGAGGCTAAAAGGGGAATGGGCGAGGCAGAATCGTGTATGGGCAGGGCTAAAGGGGGAAAGGCCGTGGCTGAAGGCGGAATGGGCGTGGCTAAAGGGGGGAATGGGCGGGGCCAAGGGCGGGGTGGGCGGGGCTAAGGGCGGAGTGGGCGGGGCTAAAGCCGGAAGGGGCGGGGCGAAAGCCGGAAGGGGCGGGGCTAAAGGGGGGGGGCTTGCCGGGGCTCTAGGGGCCGTAGGGGGGGAGGCTAAAAGGGGAATGGGCGAGGCAGAATCGTGTATGGGCAGGGCTAAAGGGGGAAAGGCCGTGGCTGAAGGCGGAATGGGCGTGGCTAAAGGGGGAATGGGCGGGGCCAAGGGCGGGGTGGGCGGGGCTAAGGGCGGAGTGGGCGGGGCTAAAGACGGAAGGGGGCGGGGCTAAAGGGGGGGGGCTTGCCGGGGCTCTAGGGGCCGTAGGGGGGAGGCTAAAAGGGGAATGGGCGAGGCAGAATCGTGTATGGGCAGGGCTAAAGGGGGGAAAGGCCGTGGCTGAAGGCGGAATGGGCGTGGCTAAAGGGGGAATGGGCGGGGCCAAGGGCGGGGTGGGCGGGGCTAAGGGCGGAGTGGGCGGGGCGAAAGCCGGAAGGGGGCGGGGCTAAAGGGGGGGGCTTGCCGGGGCTCTAGGGGCCGTAGGGGGGAGGCTAAAAGGGGAATGGGCGAGGCAGAATCGTGTATGGGCAGGGCTAAAGGGGGAAAGGCCGTGGCTGAAGGCGGAATGGGCGTGGCTAAAGGGGGAATGGGCGGGGCCAAGGGCGGGGTGGGCGGGGCTAAGGGCGGAGTGGGCGGGGCTAAAGACGGAAGGGGCGGGGCTAAAGGGGGGGGGTTGCCGGGGCTCTAGGGGCCGTAGGGGGGAGGCTAAAAGGGGAATGGGCGAGGCAGAATCGGTGTGTGGGCAGGGCTAAAGAGGGGAAAGGCCGTGGCTGAAGGCGGAATGGGCGTGGCTAAAGGGGGAATGGGCGGGGCCAAGGGCGGGGTGGGCGGGGCCAAGGGCGGAGTGGGCGGGGCTAAAGCCGGAAGGGGCGGGGCTAAAGCCGGAAGGGGCGGGGCTAAAGGGGGGGGGCTTGCCGGGGCTCTAGGGGCCGTAGGGGGGAGGCTAAAAGGGGAATGGGCGAGGCAGAATCGTGTATGGGCAGGGCTAAAGGGGGAAAGGCCGTGGCTGAAGGCGGAATGGGCGTGGCTAGAGGGGGAATGGGCGGGGCCAAGGGCGGGGTGGGCGGGGCTAAGGGCGGAGTGGGCGGGGCTAAAGGCGGAAGGGGCGGGGCTAAAGGGGGGGGCTTGCCGGGGCTCTAGGGGCCGTAGGGGGGAGGCTAAAAGGGGAATGGGCGAGGCAGAATCGTGTATGGGCAGGGCTAAAGGGGGAAAGGCCGTGGCTGAAGGCGGAATGGGCGTGGCTAAAGGGGGAATGGGCGGGGCCAAGGGCGGGGTGGGCGGGGCCAAGGGCGGGGGTGGGCGGGGCTAAGGGCGGAGTGGGCGGGGCTAAAGCAGGAAGGGGCGGGGCTAAAGGGGGGGCTTGCCGGGGCTCTAGGGGCCGTAGGGGGGAGGCTAAAAGGGGGAATGGGCGAGGCAGAATCGTGTATGGGCAGGGCTAAAGGGGGAAAGGCCGTGGCTAAAGGCGGAATGGGCGTGGCTAAAGGGGGAATGGGCGGGGCCAAGGGCGGGGTGGGCGGGGCTAAGGGCGGAGTGGGCGGGGCTAAAGCCGGAAGGGGCGGGGCTAAAGCCGGAAGGGGCGGGGCTAAAGGGGGGGGGGCTTGCCGGGGCTCTAGGGGCCGTAGGGGGGAGGCTAAAAGGGGAATGGGCGAGGCAGAATCGTGTATGGGCAGGGCTAAAGGGGGAAAGGCCGTGGCTGAAGGCGGAATGGGCGTGGCTAAAGGGGGGAATGGGCGGGGCCAAGGGGCGGGGTGGGCGGGGCCAAGGGCGGGGTGGGCGGGGCTAAGGGCGGAGTGGGCGGGGCGAAAGCCGGAAGGGGCGGGGCTAAAGCAGGAAGGGGCGGGCTAAAGGGGGGGGCTTGCCGGGGCTCTAGGGGCCGTAGGGGGGAGGCTTAAAGGGGAATGGGCGAGGCAGAATCGTGTATGGGCAGGGCTAAAGGGGGAAAGGCCGTGGCTGAAGGCGGAATGGGCGTGGCTAAAGGGAAAATGGGCGGGGCCAAGGGCGGGGTGGGCGGGGCTAAGGGCGGAGTGGGCGGGGGCTAAAGCCGGAAGGGGCGGGGGCTAAAGGGGGGGGGGCTTGCCGGGGCTCTAGGGGCCGTAAGGGGGAGGCTAAAAGGGGAATGGGCGAGGCAGAATCGTGTATGGGCAGGGCTAAAGGGGGAAAGGCCGTGGCTGAAGGCGGAATGGGCGTGGCTAAAGGGGGAATGGGCGGGGCCAAGGGCGGGGTGGGCGGGGCCAAGGGCGGGGTGGGCGGGGCTAAGGGCGGAGTGGGCGGGGCTAAAGCCGGAAGGGGCGGGGCTAAAGGGGGGGCTTGCCGGGGCTCTAGGGGCCGTAGGGGGGAGGCTAAAAGGGGAATGGGCGAGGCAGAATCGTGTATGGGCAGGGCCTAAAGGGGGAAAGGCCGTGGCTGAAGGCGGAATGGGCGTGGCTAAAGGGGGAATGGGCGGGGCCAAGGGCGGGGTGGGCGGGGCTAAGGGCGGAGTGGGCGGGGCTAAAGCCGGAAGGGGCGGGGCTAAAGACGGAAGGGGCGGGGCTAAAGGCGGGGGCTTGCCGGGGCTCTAGGGGCCGTAGGGGGGAGGCTAAAAGGGGAATGGGCGAGGCAGAATCGTGTATGGGCAGGGCTAAAGGGGGAAAGGCCGTGGCTGAAGGCGGAATGGGCGTGGCTAAAGGGGGAATGGGCGGGGCCAAGGGCGGGGTGGGCGGGGCTAAGGGCGGAGTGGGCGGGGCTAAAGCCGGAAGGGGCGGGGCTAAAGGGGGGGGCTTGCCGGGGCTCTAGGGGCCGTAGGGGGGAGGCTAAAAGGGGAATGGGCGAGGCAGAATCGTGTATGGGCAGGGCTAAAGGGGGAAAGGCTGTGGCTGAAGGCGGAATGGGCGTGGCTAAAGGGAAAATGGGCGGGGCCAAGGGCGGGGTGGGCGGGGCTAAGGGCGGAGTGGGCGGGGCTAAAGCCGGAAGGGGCGGGGCTAAAGGGGGGGCTTGCCGGGGCTCTAGGGGCCGTAGGGGGGAGGCTAAAAGGGGAATGGGCGAGGCAGAATCGTGTATGGGCAGGGCTAAAGGGGGAAAGGCCGTGGCTGAAGGCGGAATGGGCGTGGCTAAAGGGAAAATGGGCGGGGCCAAGGGCGGGGTGGGCGGGGCTAAGGGCGGAGTGGGCGGGGCTAAAGCCGGAGTGGGCGGGGCGAAAGCCGGAAGGGGCGGGGCTAAAGGGGGGGGGGGCCTGCCGGGGCTCTAGGGGCCGTAGGGGGGAGGCTAAAAGGGGAATGGGCGAGGCAGAATCGTGTATGGGCAGGGCTAAAGAGGGAAAGGCCGTGGCTGAAGGCGGAATGGGCGTGGCTAAAGGGGGAATGGGCGGGGCCAAGGGCGGGGTGGGCGGGGCTAAGGGCGGGGTGGGCGGGGCTAAAGCCGGAAGGGGCGGGGCTAAAGCCGGAAGGGGCGGGGCTAAAGGGGGGGGCTTGCCGGGGCTCTAGGGGCCGTAGGGGGGAGGCTAAAAAAGGAATGGGCGAGGCAGAATCATGTATGGGCAGGGCTAAAGGGGGAAAGGCCGTGGCTGAAGGCGGAATGGGCGTGGCTAAAGGGGGAATGGGCGGGGCCAAAGGCGGGGTGGGCGGGGCTAAAGCCGGAAGGGGCGGGCCTAAAGCCGGAAGGGGCGGGGCTAAAGCCGGAAGGGGCGGGGCTAAAGCCGGAAGGGGCGGGGCTAAAGGGGGGGGGCTTGCCGGGGCTCTAGGGGCCGTAGGGGGGAGGCTAAAAGGGGAATGGGCGAGGCAGAATCGTGTATGGGCAGGGCTAAAGGGGGAAAGGCCGTGGCTGAAGGCGGAATGGGCGTGGCTAAAGGGGGAATGGGCGGGGCCAAGGGCGGGGTGGGCGGGGCTAAGGGCGGAGTGGGCGGGGCTAAGGGCGGAGTGGGCGGGGCTAAAGCCGGAAGGGGCGGGGCTAAAGGGGGGGCTTGCCGGGGCTCTAGGGGCCGTAGGGGGGAGGCTAAAAGGGGAATGGGCGAGGCAGAATCGTGTATGGGCAGGGCTAAAGGGGGAAAGGCCGTGGCTGAAGGCGGAATGGGCGTGGCTAAAGGGAAAATGGGCGGGGCCAAGGGCGGGGTGGGCGGGGCTAAGGGCGGAGTGGGCGGGGCTAAAGACGGAAGGGGCGGGGCTAAAGGCGGGGGCTTGCCGGGGCTCTAGGGGCCGTAGGGGGGAGGCTAAAAGGGGAATGGGCGAGGCAGAATCGTGTATGGGCAGGGCTAAAGGGGGAAAGGCCGTGGCTGAAGGCGGAATGGGCGTGGCTAAAGGGGGAATGGGCGGGGCCAAGGGCGGGGTGGGCGGGGCTAAGGGCGGAGTGGGCGGGGCTAAAGCCGGAAGGGGCGGGGCTAAAGCCGGAAGGGGCGGGGCTAAAGGGGGGGGCTTGCCGGGGCTCTAGGGGCCGTAGGGGGGAGGCTAAAAGGGGAATGGGCGAGGCAGAAGCGTGTATGGGCAGGGCTAAAGGGGGAAAGGCCGTGGCTGAAGGCGGAATGGGCGTGGCTAAAGGGGGAATGGGCGGGGCCAAGGGCGGGGTGGGCGGGGCTAAGGGCGGAGTGGGCGGGGCTAAAGCCGGAGTGGGCGGGGCGAAAGCCGGAAGGGGCGGGGCTAAAGGGGGGGGCTTGCCGGGGCTCTAGGGGCCGTAGGGGGGAGGCTAAAAGGGGAATGGGCAAGGCAGAATCGTGTATGGGCAGGGCTAAAGGGGGAAAGGCCGTGGCTGAAGGCGGAATGGGCGTGGCTAAAGGGGGAATGGGCGGGGCCAAGGGCGGGGTGGGCGGGGCTAAGGGCGGAGTGGGCGGGGCTAAAGCCGGAAGGGGGCGGGGCTAAAGGGGGGGGGGAGGCTAAAAGGGGAATGGGCGAGGCAGAATCGTGTATGGGCAGGGCTAAAGGGGGAAAGGCCGTGGCTGAAGGCGGAATGGGCGTGGCTAAAGGGGGAATGGGCGGGGCCAAGGGCGGGGTGGGCGGGGCTAAGGGCGGAGTGGGCGGGGCTAAAGCCGGAAGGGGCGGGGCTAAAGGGGGAGGCTTGCCGGGGCTCTAGGGGCCGTAGGGGGGAGGCTAAAAGGGGAATGGGCGAGGCAGAAGCGTGTATGGGCAGGGCTAAAGGGGGAAAGGCCGTGGCTGAAGGCGGAATGGGCGTGGCTAAAGGGGGAATGGGCGGGGCCAAGGGCGGGGTGGGCGGGGCTAAGGGCGGAGTGGGCGGGGCTAAAGCCGGAAGGGGCGGGGCTAAAGCCGGAAGGGGCGGGGCTAAAGGGGGGGGGGCTTGCCGGGGCTCTAGGGGCCGTAGGGGGGAGGCTAAAAGGGGAATGGGCGAGGCAGAATCGTGTATGGGCAGGGCTAAAGGGGGAAAGGCCGTGGCTGAAGGCGGAATGGGCGTGGCTAAAGGGGGAATGGGCGGGGCCAAGGGCGGGGTGGGCGGGGCCAAGGGCGGGGTGGGCGGGGCTAAGGGCGGAGTGGGCGGGGCGAAAGCCGGAAGGGGCGGGGCTAAAGCAGGAAGGGGCGGGGCTAAAGGGGGGGGCTTGCCGGGGCTCTAGGGGCCGTAGGGGGGAGGCTTAAAGGGGAATGGGCGAGGCAGAATCGTGTATGGGCAGGGCTAAAGGGGGAAAGGCCGTGGCTGAAGGCGGAATGGGCGTGGCTAAAGGGAAAATGGGCGGGGCCAAGGGCGGGGTGGGCGGGGCTAAGGGCGGAGTGGGCGGGGCTAAAGCCGGAAGGGGCGGGGCTAAAGGGGGGGGGCTTGCCGGGGCTCTAGGGGCCGTAAGGGGGAGGCTAAAAGGGGAATGGGCGAGGCAGAATCGTGTATGGGCAGGGCTAAAGGGGGAAAGGCCGTGGCTGAAGGCGGAATGGGCGTGGCTAAAGGGGGAATGGGCGGGGCCAAGGGCGGGGTGGGCGGGGCCAAGGGCGGGGTGGGCGGGGCTAAGGGCGGAGTGGGCGGGGCTAAAGCCGGAAGGGGCGGGGCTAAAGGGGGGGCTTGCCGGGGCTCTAGGGGCCGTAGGGGGGAGGCTAAAAGGGGAATGGGCGAGGCAGAATCGTGTATGGGCAGGGCTAAAGGGGGAAAGGCCGTGGCTGAAGGCGGAATGGGCGTGGCTAAAGGGGGAATGGGCGGGGCCAAGGGCGGGGTGGGCGGGGCTACGGGCGGAGTGGGCGGGGCTAAGGGCGGAGTGGGCGGGGCTAAAGACGGAAGGGGCGGGGCTAAAGGCGGGGGCTTGCCGGGGCTCTAGGGGCCGTAGGGGGGAGGCTAAAAGGGGAATGGGCGAGGCAGAATCGTGTATGGGCAGGGCTAAAGGGGGAAAGGCCGTGGCTGAAGGCGGAATGGGCGTGGCTAAAGGGGGAATGGGCGGGGCCAAGGGCGGGGTGGGCGGGGCTAAGGGCGGAGTGGGCGGGGCTAAAGCCGGAAGGGGCGGGGCTAAAGCCGGAAGGGGCGGGGCTAAGGGGGGGGGCTTGCCGGGGCTCTAGGGGCCGTAGGGGGGAGGCTAAAAGGGGAATGGGCGAGGCAGAATCGTGTATGGGCAGGGCTAAAGGGGGAAAGGCTGTGGCTGAAGGCGGAATGGGCGTGGCTAAAGGGAAAATGGGCGGGGCCAAGGGCGGGGTGGGCGGGGCTAAGGGCGGAGTGGGCGGGGCTAAAGCCGGAAGGGGCGGGGCTAAAGGGGGGGCTTGCCGGGGCTCTAGGGGCCGTAGGGGGGAGGCTAAAAGGGGAATGGGCGAGGCAGAATCGTGTATGGGCAGGGCTAAAGGGGGAAAGGCCGTGGCTGAAGGCGGAATGGGCGTGGCTAAAGGGAAAATGGGCGGGGCCAAGGGCGGGGTGGGCGGGGCTAAGGGCGGAGTGGGCGGGGCTAAAGCCGGAGTGGGCGGGGCGAAAGCCGGAAGGGGCGGGGCTAAAGGGGGGGGGGCCTGCCGGGGCTCTAGGGGCCGTAGGGGGGAGGCTAAAAGGGGAATGGGCGAGGCAGAATCGTGTATGGGCAGGGCTAAAGAGGGAAAGGCCGTGGCTGAAGGCGGAATGGGCGTGGCTAAAGGGGGAATGGGCGGGGCCAAGGGCGGGGTGGGCGGGGCTAAGGGCGGGGTGGGCGGGGCTAAAGCCGGAAGGGGCGGGGCTAAAGCCGGAAGGGGCGGGGCTAAAGGGGGGGGCTTGCCGGGGCTCTAGGGGCCGTAGGGGGGAGGCTAAAAGGGGAATGGGCGAGGCAGAAGCGTGTATGGGCAGGGCTAAAGGGGGAAAGGCCGTGGCTGAAGGCGGAATGGGCGTGGCTAAAGGGGGAATGGGCGGGGCCAAGGGCGGGGTGGGCGGGGCTAAGGGCGGAGTGGGCGGGGCTAAAGCCGGAGTGGGCGGGGCGAAAGCCGGAAGGGGCGGGGCTAAAGGGGGGGGCTTGCCGGGGCTCTAGGGGCCGTAGGGGGGAGGCTAAAAGGGGAATGGGCAAGGCAGAATCGTGTATGGGCAGGGCTAAAGGGGGAAAGGCCGTGGCTGAAGGCGGAATGGGCGTGGCTAAAGGGGGAATGGGCGGGGCCAAGGGCGGGGTGGGCGGGGCTAAGGGCGGAGTGGGCGGGGCTAAAGCCGGAAGGGGCGGGGCTAAAGGGGGGGGCTTGCCGGGGCTCTAGGGGCCGTAGGGGGGAGGCTAAAAGGGGAATGGGCAAGGCAGAATCGTGTATGGGCAGGGCTAAAGGAGGAAAGGCCGTGGCTGAAGGCGGAATGGGCGTGGCTAAAGGGAAAATGGGCGGGGCCAAGGGCGGGGTGGGCGGGGCTAAGGGCGGGGTGGGCGGGGCTAAGGGCGGAGTGGGCGGGGCTAAAGCCGGAAGGGGCGGGGCTAAAGGGGGGGGCCTTGCCGGGGCTCTAGGGGCCGTAGGGGGGAGGCTAAAAGGGGAATGGGCGAGGCAGAATCGTGTATGGGCAGGGCTAAAGGGGGAAAGGCCGTGGCTGAAGGCGGAATGGGCGTGGCTAAAGGGGGAATGGGCGGGGCCAAGGGCGGGGTGGGCGGGGCTAAGGGCGGAGTGGGCGGGGCTAAAGCCGGAAGGGGCGGGGCTAAAGGGGGAGGCTTGCCGGGGCTCTAGGGGCCGTAGGGGGGAGGCTAAAAGGGGAATGGGCGAGGCAGAAGCGTGTATGGGCAGGGCTAAAGGGGGAAAGGCCGTGGCTGAAGGCGGAATGGGCGTGGCTAAAGGGGGAATGGGCGGGGCCAAGGGCGGGGTGGGCGGGGCTAAGGGCGGAGTGGGCGGGGCTAAAGCCGGAGTGGGCGGGGCGAAAGCCGGAAGGGGCGGGGCTAAAGGGGGGGGGCTTGCCGGGGCTCTAGGGGCCGTAGGGGGGAGGCTAAAAGGGGAATGGGCAAGGCAGAATCGTGTATGGGCAGGGCTAAAGGGGGAAAGGCCGTGGCTGAAGGCGGAATGGGCGAGGCTAAAGGGGGAATGGGCGGGGCCAAGGGCGGGGTGGGCGGGGCTAAGGGCGGAGTGGGCGGGGCTAAAGCCGGAAGGGGCGGGGCTAAAGGGGGGGGCTTGCCGGGGCTCTAGGGGCCGTAGGGGGGAGGCTAAAAGGGGAATGGGCGAGGCAGAATCGTGTATGGGCAGGGCTAAAGGGGGAAAGGCCGTGGCTGAAGGCGGAATGGGCGTGGCTAAAGGGGGAATGGGCGGGGCCAAGGGCGGGGTGGGCGGGGCCAAGGGCGGGGTGGGCGGGGCTAAGGGCGGAGTGGGCGGGGCTAAAGCCGGAAGGGGCGGGGCTAAAGGGGGGGGCTTGCCGGGGCTCTAGGGGCCGTGGGGGCGAGGCTAAAAGGGGAATGGGCGAGGCAGAATCGTGTATGGGCAGGGCTAAAGGGGGAAAGGCCGTGGCTGAAGGCGGAATGGGCGTGGCTAAAGGGGGAATGGGCGGGGCCAAGGGCGGGGTGGGCGGGGCTAAGGGCGGAGTGGGCGGGGCTAAAGCCGGAAGGGGCGGGGCTAAAGGGGGGGGCTTGCCGGGGCTCTAGGGGCCGTAGGGGGGAGGCTAAAAGGGGAATGGGCGAGGCAGAATCGTGTATGGGCAGGGCTAAAGGGGGAAAGGCCGTGGCTGAAGGCGGAATGGGCGTGGCTAAAGGGGGAATGGGCGGGGCCAAGGGCGGGGTGGGCGGGGCTAAGGGCGGAGTGGGCGGGGCTAAAGCCGGAAGGGGCGGGGCTAAAGCCGGAAGGGGCGGGGCTAAGGGGGGGGGCTTGCCGGGGCTCTAGGGGCCGTAGGGGGGAGGCTAAAAGGGGAATGGGCGAGGCAGAATCGTGTATGGGCAGGGCTAAAGGGGGAAAGGCCGTGGCTGAAGGCGGAATGGGCGTGGCTAAAGGGGGAATGGGCGGGGCCAAGGGCGGGGTGGGCGGGGCTAAGGGAGGGGTGGGCGGGGCTAAAGCCGGAAGGGGCGGGGCTAAAGGGGGGGCTTGCCGGGGCTCTAGGGGCCGTAGGGGGGAGGCTAAAAGGGGAATGGGCGAGGCAGAATCGTGTATGGGCAGGGCTAAAGGGGGAAAGGCCGTGGCTGAAGGCGGAATGGGCGGGGCTAAAGGGGGAATGGGCGGGGCCAAGGGCGGGGTGGGCGGGGCCAAGGGCGGGGTGGGCGGGGCTAACGGCGGAGTGGGCGGGGCGAAAGCCGGAAGGGGCGGGGCTAAAGGGGGGGGGCTTGCCGGGGCTCTAGGGGGCGTAGGGGGGAGGCTAAAAGGGGAATGGGCGAGGCAGAATCGTGTATGGGCAGGGCTAAAGGGGGAAAGGCCGTGGCTGAAGGCGGAATGGGCGTGGCTAAAGGGGGAATGGGCGGGGCCAAGGGCGGGGTGGGCGGGGCTAAGGGCGGTGTGGGCGGGGCTAAAGCCGGAAGGGGCGGGGCTAAAGGGGGGGGCTTGCCGGGGCTCATGGGGCCGTAGGGGGGAGGCTAAAAGGGGAATGGGCGAGGCAGAATCGTGTATGGGCAGGGCTAAAGGGGGAAAGGCCGTGGCTGAAGGCGGAATGGGCGTGGCTAAAGGGGGAATGGGCGGGGCCAAGGGCGGGGTGGGCGGGGCTAAGGGCGGAGTGGGCGGGGCTAAAGCCGGAAGGGGCGGGGCTAAAGGGGGGGCTTGCCGGGGCTCTAGGGGCCGTAGGGGGGAGGCTAAAAGGGGAATGGGCGAGGCAGAATCGTATATGGGCAGGGCTAAAGGGGGAAAGGCCGTGGCTGAAGGCGGAATGGGCGTGGCAAAAGGGGGAATGGGCGGGGCCAAGGGCGGTGTGGGCGGGGCCAAGGGCGGGGTGGGCGGGGCTAAGGGCGGAGTGGGCGGGGCTAAAGCCGGAAGGGGCGGGGCTAAAGCCGGAAGGGGCGGGGCTAAAGGCGGGGGCTTGCCGGGGCTCTAGGGGCCGTAGGGGGGAGGCTAAAAGGGGAATGGGCGAGGCAGAATCGTGTATGGGCAGGGCTAAAGGGGGAAAGGCCGTGGCTGAAGGCGGAATGGGCGTGGCTAAAGGGAAAATGGGCGGGGCCAAGGGCGGGGTGGGCGGGGCTAAGGGCGGAGTGGGCGGGGCTAAAGCCGGAGTGGTCGGGGCTAAAGCCGGAAGGGGCGGGGCTAAAGGGGGGAGGCTTGCCGGGGCTCTAGGGGGCGTAGGGGGGAGGCTAAAAGGGGAATGGGCGAGGCAGAATCGTGTATGGGCAGGGCTAAAGGGGGAAAGGCCGTGGCTGAAGGCGGAATGGGCGTGGCTAAAGGGGAATGGGCGGGGCCAAGAACGAGGTGGGCGGGGCTAAGGGCGGAGTGGGCGGGGCTAAGGGCGGAGTGGGCGGGGCTAAAGCCGGAAGGGGCGGGGCTAAAGGGGGGGGCTTGCCGGGGCTCTAGGGGCCGTAGGGGGGAGGCTAAAAGGGGAATGGGCGAGGCAGAATCGTGTATGGGCAGGGCTAAAGGGGGAAAGGCCGTGGCTGAAGGCGGAATGGGCGTGGCTAAAAGGGGGAATGGGCGGGGCCAAGGGCGGGGTGGGCGGGGCCAAGGGCGGGGTGGGCGGGGCTAAAGCCGGAAGGGGCGGGGCTAAGGGGGGGGCTTGCCGGGGCTCTAGGGGCCGTAGGGGGGAGGCTAAAAGGGGAATGGGCAAGGCAGAATCGTGTATGGGCAGGGCTAAAGGGGGAAAGGCCGTGGCTGAAGGCGGAATGGGCGTGGCTAAAGGGGGAATGGGCGGGGCCAAGGGCGGGGCGGGCGGGGCCAAGGGCGGGGTGGGCGGGGCTAAGGGCGGAGTGGGCGGGGCGAAAGCCGGAAGGGGCGGGGCTAAAGGGGGGGGGCTTGCCGGGGCTCTAGGGGCCGTAGGGGGGAGGCTAAAAGGGGAATGGGCGAGGCAGAATCGTGTATGGGCAGGGCTAAAGGGGGAAAGGCCGTGGCTGAAGGCGGAATGGGCGTGGCTAAAGGGGGAATGGGCGGGGCCAAGGGCGGGGTGGGCGGGGCTAAGGGCGGAAGGGGCGGGGCTAAAGCCGGAAGGGGCGGGGCTAAAGGGGGGGGCTTGCCGGGGCTCTAGGGGCCGTAGGGGGGAGGCTAAAAGGGGAATGGGCGAGGCAGAATCATGTATGGGCAGGGCTAAAGGGGGAAAGGCCGTGGCTGAAGGCGGAATGGGCGTGGCTAAAGGGGGAATGGGCGGGGCCAAGGGCGGGGTGGGCGGGGCTAAGGGCGGAGTGGGCGGGGCTAAAGCCGGAAGGGGCGGGGCTAAAGGGGGGGCTTGCCGGGGCTCTAGGGGCCGTAGGGGGGAGGCTAAAAGGGGAATGGGCGAGGCAGAATCGTGTATAAGCAGGGCTAAAGGGGGAAAGGCCGTGGCTGAAGGCGGAATGGGCGTGGATAAAGGGAAAATGGGCGGGGCCAAGGGCGGGGTGGGCGGGGCTAAGGGCGGAGTGGGCGGGGCTAAAGCCGGAAGGGGCGGGGCTAAAGGGGGGGGCTTGCCGGGGCTCTAGGGGCCGTAGGGGGGAGGCTAAAAGGGGAATGGGCGAGGCAGAATCGTGTATGGGCAGGGCTAAAGGGGGAAAGGCCGTGGCTGAAGGCGGAATGGGCGTGGCTAAAGGGAAAATGGGCGGGGCCAAGGGCGCGGTGGCCGGGGCTAAGGGCGGAGTGGTCGGGGCTAAAGCCGGAAGGGGCGGGGCTAAAGCCGGAAGGGGCGGGGCTAAAGGGGGGGGCTTGCCGGGGCTCTAGGGGCCGTAGGGGGGAGGCTAAAAGGGGAATGGGCGAGGCAGAATCGTGTATGGGCAGGGCTAAAGGGGGAAAGGCCGTGGCTGAAGGCGGAATGGGCGTGGCTAAAGGGGGAATGGGCGGGGCCAAGGGCGGGGTGGGCGGGGCTAAAGCCGGAAGGGGCGGGGCTAAAGGGGGGGGCTTGCCGGGGCTCTAGGGGCCGTAGGGGGGAGGCTAAAAGGGGAATGGGCGAGGCAGAATCGTGTATGGGCAGGGCTAAAGGGGGAAAGGCCGTGGCTGAAGGCGGAATGGGCGTGGCTAAAGGGGGAATGGGCGGGGCCAAGGGCGGGGTGGGCGGGGCCAAGGCCGGAAGGGGCGGTGCGAAAGCCGGAAGGGGCGGGGCTAAAGGGGGGGCTTGCCGGGGCTCTAGGGGCCGTAGGGGGGAGGCTAAAAGGGGAATGGGCGAGGCAGAATCGTGTATAGGCAGGGCTAAAGGGGGAAAGGCCGTGGCTGAAGGCGGAATGGGCGTGGCTAAAGGGGGAATGGGCGGGGCCAAGGGCGGGGTGGGCGGGGCTAAGGGCGGAGTGGGCGGGGCTAAAGCCGGAAGGGGCGGGGCTAAAGGGGGGGGCTTGCCGGGGCTCTAGGGGCCGTAGGGGGGAGGCTAAAAGGGGAATGGGCGAGGCAGAATCGTGTATGGGCAGGGCTAAAGGGGGAAAGGCCGTGGCTGAAGCGGAATGGGCGTGGCTAAAGGGGGAATGGGCGGGGCCAAGGGCGGGGTGGGCGGGGCTAAGGGCGGAGTGGGCGGGGCTAAGGGCGGAGTGGGCGGGGCTAAAGCCGGAAGGGGCGGGGCTAAAGGGGGGGGGGCTTGCCGGGGCTCTAGGGGCCGTAGGGGGGAGGCTAAAAGGGGAATGGGCGAGGCAGAATCGCGTATGGGCAGGGCTAAAGGGGGAAAGGCCGTGGCTGAAGGCGGAATGGGCGTGGCTAAAGGGGGAATGGGCGGGGCCAAGGGCGGGGTGGGCGGGGCTAAGGGCGGAGTGGGCGGGGCTAAAGCCGGAAGGGGCGGGGCTAAAGGGGGGGGGCTTGCCGGGGCTCTAGGGGCGTAGGGGGGAGGCTAAAAGGGGAATGGGCGAGGCAGAATCGTGTATAGGCAGGGCTAAAGGGGGAAAGGCCGTGGCTGAAGGCGGAATGGGCGTGGCTAAAGGGAAAATGGGCGGGGCCAAGGGCGGGGTGGGCGGGGCTAAGGGCGGAGTGGGCGGGGCTAAGGGCGGAGTGGGCGGGGCTGAAGCCGGAAGGGGCGGGGCTAAAGGGGGGGTTTGCCGGGGCTCTAGGGGCCGTAGGGGGGAGGCTAAAAGGGGAATGGGCAAGGCAGAATCGTGTATGGGCAGGGCTAAAGGGGGAAAGGCCGTGGCTGAAGGCGGAATGGGCGTGGCTAAAGGCAAAATGGGCGGGGGCCAAGGCGGGGTGGGCGGGGCTAAGGGCGGAGTGGGCGGGGCTAAAGCCGGAAGGGGCGGGGCTAAAGGGGGGGGCTTGCCGGGGCTCTAGGGGCCGTAGGGGGGAGGCTAAAAGGGGAATGGGCGAGGCAGAATCGTGTATGGGCAGGGCTAAAGGGGGAAAGGCCGTGGCTGAAGCGGAATGGGCGTGGCTAAAGGGGGAATGGGCGGCGCCAAGGCGGGGTGGGCGGGGCTAAAGCCGGAAGGGGCGGGGCTAAAGCCGGAAGGGGCGGGGCTAAAGGGGGGGCTTGCCGGGGCTCTAGGGGCCGTAGGGGGGAGGCTAAAAGGGGAATGGGCGAGGCAGAATCGTGTATGGGCAGGGCTAAAGGGGGAAAGGCCGTGGCTGAAGGCGGAATGGGCGTGGCTAAAGGGAAAATGGGCGGGGCCAAGGGCGGGGTGGGCGGGGCTAAGGGCGGGGTGGGCGGGGCTAAAGCCGGAAGGGGCGGGGCTAAAGCCGGAAGGGGCGGGGCTAAGGGGGGGGGGGCTTACCCGGGGCTCTAGGGGCCGTAGGGGGGAGGCTAAAAGGGGAATGGGCGAGGCAGAATCGTGTATGGGCAGGGGGCAGAATCGTGTATGGGCAGGGCTAAAGGGGGAAAGGCCGTGGCTGAAGGCGGAATGGGCGTGGCTAAAGGGAGAATGGGCGGGGCCAAGGGCGGGGTGGGCGGGGCTAAGGGCGGAGTGGGCGGGGCTAAAGCCGGAAGGGGCGGGGCTAAAGGGGGGGCTTGCCGGGGCTCTAGGGGCCGTAGGGGGGAGGCTAAAAGGGGAATGGGCGAGGCAGAATCGTGTATGGGCAGGGCTAAAGGGGGAAAGGCCGTGGCTGAAGGCGGAATGGGCGTGGCTAAAGGGGGAATGGGCGGGGCCAAGGGCGGGGTGGGCGGGGCCAAGGGCGGAGTGGGCGGGGCTAAAGCCGGAAGGGGCGGGGCTAAAGCAGGAAGGGGCGGGGCTAAAGGGGGGGGCTTGCCGGGGCTCTAGGGGCCGTAGGGGGGAGGCTAAAAGGGGAATGGGCGAGGCAGAATCGTGTATGGGCAGGGCTAAAGGGGGAAAGGCCGTGGCTGAAGGCGGAATGGGCGTGGCTAAAGGGGGAATGGGCGGGGTTAAGGGCGGAGTGGGCGGGGCTAAGGGCGGAGTGGGCGGGGCTAAAGCCGGAAGGGGCGGGGCTAAAGGGGGGGGGCTTGCCGGGGCTCTAGGGGCCGTAGGGGGGAGGCTAAAAGGGGAATGGGCGAGGCAGAATCGTGTATGGGCAGGGCTAAAGGGGGAAAGGCCGTGGCTGAAGGCGGAATGGGCGTGGCTAAAGGGGGAATGGGCGGGGCCAAGGGCGGGGTGGGCGGGGCTAAGGGCGGAGTGGGCGGGGCTAAAGCCGGAAGGGGCGGGGCTAAAGCAGGAAGGGGCGGGGCTAAAGGGGGGGGCTTGCCGGGGCTCTAGGGGCCGTAGGGGGGAGGCTAAAAGGGGAATGGGCGAGGCAGAATCGTGTATGGGCAGGGCTAAAGGGGGAAAGGCCGTGGCTGAAGGCGGAATGGGCGTGGCTAAAGGGGGAATGGGCGGGGCCAAGGGCGGGGTGGGCGGGGCTAAGGGCGGAGTGGGCGGGGCTAAAGCCGGAAGGGGCGGGGCGAAAGCCGGAAGGGGCGGGGCTAAAGGGGGGGGGCTTGCCGGGGCTCTAGGGGCCGTAGGGGGGAGGCTAAAAGGGGAATGGGCGAGGCAGAATCGTGTATGGGCAGGGCTAAAGGGGGAAAGGCCGTGGCTGAAGGCGGAATGGGCGTGGCTAAAGGGGGAATGGGCGGGGCCAAGGGCGGGGTGGGCGGGGCTAAGGGCGGAGTGGGCGGGGCTAAAGACGGAAGGGGCGGGGCTAAAGGGGGGGGGCTTGCCGGGGCTCTAGGGGCCGTAGGGGGGAGGCTAAAAGGGGAATGGGCGAGGCAGAATCGTGTATGGGCAGGGCTAAAGGGGGAAAGGCCGTGGCTGAAGGCGGAATGGGCGTGGCTAAAGGGGGAATGGGCGGGGCCAAGGGCGGGGTGGGCGGGGCTAAGGGCGGAGTGGGCGGGGCTAAAGCCGGAAGGGGCGGGGCTAAAGGGGGGGGCTTGCCGGGGCTCTAGGGGCCGTAGGGGGGAGGCTAAAAGGGGAATGGGCGAGGCAGAATCGTGTATGGGCAGGGCTAAAGGGGGAAAGGCCGTGGCTGAAGGCGGAATGGGCGTGGCTAAAGGGGGAATGGGCGGGGCCAAGGGCGGGGTGGGCGGGGCCAAGGGCGGAGTGGGCGGGGCTAAAGCCGGAAGGGGCGGGGCTAAAGCAGGAAGGGGCGGGGGCTAAAGGGGGGGGCTTGCCGGGGCTCTAGGGGCCGTAGGGGGGAGGCTAAAAGGGGAATGGGCGAGGCAGAATCGTGTATGGGCAGGGCTAAAGGGGGAAAGGCCGTGGCTGAAGGCGGAATGGGCGTGGCTAAAGGGGGAATGGGCGGGCCAAGGGCGGAGTGGGCGGGGCTAAGGGCGGAGTGGGCGGGGCTAAAGCCGGAAGGGGCGGGGCTAAAGGGGGGGGGGCTTGCCGGGGCTCTAGGGGCCGTAGGGGGGAGGCTAAAAGGGGAATGGGCGAGGCAGAATCGTGTATGGGCAGGGCTAAAGGGGGAAAGGCCGTGGCTGAAGGCGGAATGGGCGTGGCTAAAGGGGGAATGGGCGGGGCCAAGGGCGGGGTGGGCGGGGCTAAGGGCGGAGTGGGCGGGGCTAAAGCCGGAAGGGGCGGGGCTAAAGCAGGAAGGGGCGGGGCTAAAGGGGGGGGCTTGCCGGGGCTCTAGGGGCCGTAGGGGGGAGGCTAAAAGGGGACATGGGCGAGGCAGAATCGTGTATGGGCAGGGCTAAAGGGGGAAAGGCCGTGGCTGAAGGCGGAATGGGCGTGGCTAAAGGGGGAATGGGCGGGGCCAAGGGCGGGGTGGGCGGGGCTAAGGGCGGAGTGGGCGGGGCTAAAGCCGGAAGGGGCGGGGCGAAAGCCGGAAGGGGCGGGGCTAAAGGGGGGGGGGGCTTGCCGGGGCTCTAGGGGCCGTAGGGGGGAGGCCTAAAAGGGGAATGGGCGAGGCAGAATCGTGTATGGGCAGGGCTAAAGGGGGAAAGGCCGTGGCTGAAGGCGGAATGGGCGTGGCTAAAGGGGGAATGGGCGGGGCCAAGGGCGGGGTGGGCGGGGCTAAGGGCGGAGTGGGCGGGGCTAAAGACGGAAGGGGCGGGGCTAAAGGGGGGGGGCTTGCCGGGGCTCTAGGGGCCGTAGGGGGGAGGCTAAAAGGGGAATGGGCGAGGCAGAATCGTGTATGGGCAGGGCTAAAGGGGAAAGGCCGTGGCTGAAGGCGGAATGGGCGTGGCTAAAGGGGGAATGGGCGGGGCCAAGGGCGGGGTGGGCGGGGCTAAGGGCGGAGTGGGCGGGGCTAAAGCCGGAGTGGGCGGGGCGAAAGCCGGAAGGGGCGGGGCTAAAGGGGGGGGGCTTGCCGGGGCTCTAGGGGCCGTAGGGGGGAGGCTAAAAGGGGAATGGGCGAGGCAGAATCGTGTATGGGCAGGGCTAAAGGGGGAAAGGCCGTGGCTGAAGGCGGAATGGGCGTGGCTAAAGGGGAATGGGCGGGGCCAAGGGCGGGGTGGGCGGGGCTAAGGGCGGAGTGGGCGGGGCTAAAGCCGGAAGGGGCGGGGCTAAAGGGGGGGGCTTGCCGGGGCTCTAGGGGCCGTAGGGGGAGGCTAAAAGGGGAATGGGCGAGGCAGAATCGTGTATGGGCAGGGCTAAAGGGGGAAAGACCGTGGCTGAAGGCGGAATGGGCGTGGCTAAAGGGGGAATGGGCGGGGCCAAGGGCGGGGTGGGCGGGGCTAAGGGCGGAGTGGGCGGGGCTAAAGCCGGAAGGGGCGGGGCTAAAGGGGGGGGGGGCTTGCCGGGGCTCTAGGGGCCGTAGGGGGGAGGCTAAAAGGGGAATGGGCGAGGCAGAATCGTGTATGGGCAGGGCTACAAGGGGGAAAGGCCGTGGCTGAAGGCGGAATGGGCGTGGCTAAAGGGAAAATGGGCGGGGCCAAGGGCGGGGTGGGCGGGGCTAAGAACGGAGTGGGCGGGGCTAAAGCAGGAAGGGGCGGGGCTAAAGCCGGAAGGGGCGGGGCTAAAGGGGGGGGCTTGCCGGGGCTCTAGGGGCCGTAGGGGGGAGGCTAAAAGGGGAATGGGCGAGGCAGAATCGTGTATGGGCAGGGCTAAAGGGGGAAAGGCCGTGGGCTGAAGGCGGAATGGGCGTGGCTAAAGGGGGGAATGGGCGGGGCCAAGGGCGGGGTGGGCGGGGCTAAGGGCGGAGTGGGCGGGGCTAAAGCCGGAGTGGGCGGGGCGAAAGCCGGAAGGGGCGGGGCTAAAGGGGGGGGGCTTGCCGGGGCTCTAGGGGCCGTAGGGGGGAGGCTAAAAGGGGAATGGGCGAGGCAGAATCGTGTATGGGCAGGGCTAAAGGGGGAATGGCCGTGGCTGAAGGCGGAATGGGCGTGGCTAAAGGGGGAATGGGCGGGGCCAAGGGCGGGGTGGGCGGGGCTAAGGGCGGAGTGGGCGGGGCTAAAGACGGAAGGGGCGGGGCTAAAGGGGGGGGGCTTGCCGGGGCTCTAGGGGCCGTAGGGGGGAGGCTAAAAGGGGAATGGGCGAGGCAGAATCGTGTATGGGCAGGGCTAAAGGGGGAAAGGCCGTGGCTGAAGGCGGAATGGGCGTGGCTAAAGGGGGAATGGGCGGGGCCAAGGGCGGGGTGGGCGGGGCTAAGGGCGGAGTGGGCGGGGCTAAAGCCGGAAGGGGCGGGGCTAAAGGGGGGGGGCTTGCCGGGAGGGGCCGTAGGGGGGAGGCTAAAAGGGGAATGGGCGAGGCAGAATCGTGTATAAGCAGGGCTAAAGGGGGAAAGGCCGTGGCTGAAGGCGGAATGGGCGTGGATAAAGGGAAAATGGGCGGGGCCAAGGGCGGGGTGGGCGGGGCTAAGGGCGGAGTGGGCGGGGCTAAAGCCGGAAGGGGCGGGGCTAAAGGGGGGGGCTTGCCGGGGCTCTAGGGGCCGTAGGGGGGAGGCTAAAAGGGGAATGGGCGAGGCAGAATCGTGTATGGGCAGGGCTAAAGGGGGAAAGGCCGTGGCTGAAGGCGGAATGGGCGTGGCTAAAGGGAAAATGGGCGGGGCCAAGGGCGCGGTGGCCGGGGCTAAGGGCGGAGTGGTCGGGGCTAAAGCCGGAAGGGGCGGGGCTAAAGCCGGAAGGGGCGGGGCTAAAGGGGGGGGCTTGCCGGGGCTCTAGGGGCCGTAGGGGGGAGGCTAAAAGGGGAATGGGCGAGGCAGAATCGTGTATGGGCAGGGCTAAAGGGGGAAAGGCCGTGGCTGAAGGCGGAATGGGCGTGGCTAAAGGGGGAATGGGCGGGGCCAAGGGCGGGGTGGGCGGGGCTAAAGCCGGAAGGGGCGGGGCTAAAGGGGGGGGCTTGCCGGGGCTCTAGGGGCCGTAGGGGGGAGGCTAAAAGGGGAATGGGCGAGGCAGAATCGTGTATGGGCAGGGCTAAAGGGGGAAAGGCCGTGGCTGAAGGCGGAATGGGCGTGGCTAAAGGGGGAATGGGCGGGGCCAAGGGCGGGGTGGGCGGGGCCAAGGCCGGAAGGGGCGGTGCGAAAGCCGGAAGGGGCGGGGCTAAAGGGGGGGCTTGCCGGGGCTCTAGGGGCCGTAGGGGGGAGGCTAAAAGGGGAATGGGCGAGGCAGAATCGTGTATAGGCAGGGCTAAAGGGGGAAAGGCCGTGGCTGAAGGCGGAATGGGCGTGGCTAAAGGGGGAATGGGCGGGGCCAAGGGCGGGGTGGGCGGGGCTAAGGGCGGAGTGGGCGGGGCTAAAGCCGGAAGGGGCGGGGCTAAAGGGGGGGGCTTGCCGGGGCTCTAGGGGCCGTAGGGGGGAGGCTAAAAGGGGAATGGGCGAGGCAGAATCGTGTATGGGCAGGGCTAAAGGGGGAAAGGCCGTGGCTGAAGGCGGAATGGGCGTGGCTAAAGGGGGAATGGGCGGGGCCAAGGGCGGGGTGGGCGGGGCTAAGGGCGGAGTGGGCGGGGCTAAGGGCGGAGTGGGCGGGGCTAAAGCCGGAAGGGGCGGGGCTAAAGGGGGGGGGCTTGCCGGGGCTCTAGGGGCCGTAGGGGGGAGGCTAAAAGGGGAATGGGCGAGGCAGAATCGCGTATGGGCAGGGCTAAAGGGGGAAAGGCCGTGGCTGAAGGCGGAATGGGCGTGGCTAAAGGGGGAATGGGCGGGGCCAAGGGCGGGGTGGGCGGGGCTAAGGGCGGAGTGGGCGGGGCTAAAGCCGGAAGGGGCGGGGCTAAAGGGGGGGGGCTTGCCGGGGCTCTAGGGGCCGTAGGGGGGAGGCTAAAAGGGGAATGGGCGAGGCAGAATCGTGTATGGGCAGGGCTAAAGGGGGAAAGGCCGTGGCTGAAGGCGGAATGGGCGTGGCTAAAGGGAAAATGGGCGGGGCCAAGGGCGGGGTGGGCGGGGCTAAGGGCGGAGTGGGCGGGGCTAAAGCCGGAAGGGGCGGGGCTGAAGCCGGAAGGGGCGGGGCTAAAGGGGGGGGTTTGCCGGGGCTCTAGGGGCCGTAGGGGGGAGGCTAAAAGGGGAATGGGCAAGGCAGAATCGTGTATGGGCAGGGCTAAAGGGGGAAAGGCCGTGGCTGAAGGCGGAATGGGCGTGGCTAAAGGCAAAATGGGCGGGGCCAAGGGCGGGGTGGGCGGGGCTAAGGGCGGTGTGGGCGGGGCTAAAGCCGGAAGGGGCGGGGCTAAAGGGGGGGGGCTTGCCGGGGCTCTAGGGGCCGTAGGGGGGAGGCTAAAAGGGGAATGGGCGAGGCAGAATCGTGTATGGGCAGGGCTAAAGGGGGAAAGGCCGTGGCTGAAGGCGGAATGGGCGTGGCTAAAGGGAAAATGGGCGGGGCCAAGGGCGGGGTGGGCGGGGCTAAGGGCGGAGTGGGCGGGGCTAAAGCCGGAAGGGGCGGGGCTAAAGGGGGGGGCTTGCCGGGGCTCTAGGGGCCGTAGGGGGGAGGCTAAAAGGGGAATGGGCGAGGCAGAATCGTGTATGGGCAGGGCTAAAGGGGGAAAGGCCGTGGCTGAAGGCGGAATGGGCGTGGCAAAAGAGGGAATGGGCGGGGCCAAGGGCGGGGTGGGCGGGGCCAAGGGCGGGGTGGGCGGGGCTAAGGGCGGAGTGGGCGGGGCTAAGGGCGGAGTGGGCGGGGCTAAAGCCGGAAGGGGCGGGGCTAAAGGGGGGGGGCTTGCCGGGGCTCTAGGGGCCGTAGGGGGGAGGCTAAAAGGGGAATGGGCGAGGCAGAATCGTGTATGGGCAGGGCTAAAGGGGGAAAGGCCGTGGCTGAAGGCGGAATGGGCGTGGCTAAAGGGAGAATGGGCGGGGCCAAGGGCGGGGTGGGCGGGGCTAAGGGCGGAGTGGGCGGGGCTAAAGCCGGAAGGGGCGGGGCTAAAGGGGGGGCTTGCCGGGGCTCTAGGGGCCGTAGGGGGGAGGCTAAAAGGGGAATGGGCGAGGCAGAATCGTGTATGGGCAGGGCTAAAGGGGGAAAGGCCGTGGCTGAAGGCGGAATGGGCGTGGCTAAAGGGGGAATGGGCGGGGCCAAGGGCGGGGTGGGCGGGGCCAAGGGCGGGGTGGGCGGGGCTAAAGCCGGAAGGGGCGGGGCTAAAGCAGGAAGGGGCGGGGCTAAAGGGGGGGGCTTGCCGGGGCTCTAGGGGCCGTAGGGGGGAGGCTAAAAGGGGAATGGGCGAGGCAGAATCGTGTATGGGCAGGGCTAAAGGGGGAAAGGCCGTGGCTGAAGGCGGAATGGGCGTGGCTAAAGGGGGAATGGGCGGGGTTAAGGGCGGAGTGGGCGGGGCTAAGGGCGGAGTGGGCGGGGCTAAAGCCGGAAGGGGCGGGGCTAAAGGGGGGGGGCTTGCCGGGGCTCTAGGGGCCGTAGGGGGGAGGCTAAAAGGGGAATGGGCGAGGCAGAATCGTGTATGGGCAGGGCTAAAGGGGGAAAGGCCGTGGCTGAAGGCGGAATGGGCGTGGCTAAAGGGGGAATGGGCGGGGCCAAGGGCGGGGTGGGCGGGGCTAAGGGCGGAGTGGGCGGGGCTAAAGCCGGAGTGGGCGGGGCGAAAGCCGGAAGGGGCGGGGCTAAAGGGGGGGGGCTTGCCGGGGCTCTAGGGGCCGTAGGGGGGAGGCTAAAAGGGGAATGGGCGAGGCAGAATCGTGTATGGGCAGGGCTAAAGGGGGAAAGGCCGTGGCTGAAGGCGGAATGGGCGTGGCTAAAGGGGGAATGGGCGGGGCCAAGGGCGGGGTGGGCGGGGCTAAGGGCGGAGTGGGCGGGGCTAAAGCCGGAAGGGGCGGGGCTAAAGGGGGGGGCTTGCCGGGGCTCTAGGGGCCGTAGGGGGGAGGCTAAAAGGGGAATGGGCGAGGCAGAATCGTGTATGGGCAGGGCTAAAGGGGGAAAGACCGTGGCTGAAGGCGGAATGGGCGTGGCTAAAGGGGGAATGGGCGGGGCCAAGGGCGGGGTGGGCGGGGCTAAGGGCGGAGTGGGCGGGGCTAAAGCCGGAAGGGGCGGGGCTAAAGGGGGGGGGGCTTGCCGGGGCTCTAGGGGCCGTAGGGGGGAGGCTAAAAGGGGAATGGGCGAGGCAGAATCGTGTATGGGCAGGGCTAAAGGGGGAAAGGCCGTGGCTGAAGGCGGAATGGGCGTGGCTAAAGGGAAAATGGGCGGGGCCAAGGGCGGGGTGGGCGGGGCTAAGGGCGGAGTGGGCGGGGCTAAAGCCGGAAGGGGCGGGGCTAAAGCAGGAAGGGGCGGGGCTAAAGGGGGGGGCTTGCCGGGGCTCTAGGGGCCGTAGGGGGGAGGCTAAAAGGGGAATGGGCGAGGCAGAATCGTGTATGGGCAGGGCTAAAGGGGGAAAGGCCGTGGCTGAAGGCGGAATGGGCGTGGCTAAAGGGGGAATGGGCGGGGCCAAGGGCGGGGTGGGCGGGGCTAAGGGCGGAGTGGGCGGGGCTAAAGCCGGAGTGGGCGGGGCGAAAGCCGGAAGGGGCGGGGCTAAAGGGGGGGGGCTTGCCGGGGCTCTAGGGGCCGTAGGGGGGAGGCTAAAAGGGGAATGGGCGAGGCAGAATCGTGTATGGGCAGGGCTAAAGGGGGAATGGCCGTGGCTGAAGGCGGAATGGGCGTGGCTAAAGGGGGAATGGGCGGGGCCAAGGGCGGGGTGGGCGGGGCTAAGGGCGGAGTGGGCGGGGCTAAAGACGGAAGGGGCGGGGCTAAAGGGGGGGGGCTTGCCGGGGCTCTAGGGGCCGTAGGGGGGAGGCTAAAAGGGGAATGGGCGAGGCAGAATCGTGTATGGGCAGGGCTAAAGGGGGAAAGGCCGTGGCTGAAGGCGGAATGGGCGTGGCTAAAGGGGGAATGGGCGGGGCCAAGGGCGGGGTGGGCGGGGCTAAGGGCGGAGTGGGCGGGGCTAAAGCCGGAAGGGGCGGGGCTAAAGGGGGGGGCTTGCCGGGGCTCTAGGGGCCGTAGGGGGGAGGCTAAAAGGGGAATGGGCGAGGCAGAATCGTGTATAAGCAGGGCTAAAGGGGGAAAGGCCGTGGCTGAAGGCGGAATGGGCGTGGATAAAGGGAAAATGGGCGGGGCCAAGGGCGGGGTGGGCGGGGCTAAGGGCGGAGTGGGCGGGGCTAAAGCCGGAAGGGGCGGGGCTAAAGGGGGGGGCTTGCCGGGGCTCTAGGGGCCGTAGGGGGGAGGCTAAAAGGGGAATGGGCGAGGCAGAATCGTGTATGGGCAGGGCTAAAGGGGGAAAGGCCGTGGCTGAAGGCGGAATGGGCGTGGCTAAAGGGAAAATGGGCGGGGCCAAGGGCGCGGTGGCCGGGGCTAAGGGCGGAGTGGTCGGGGCTAAAGCCGGAAGGGGCGGGGCTAAAGCCGGAAGGGGCGGGGCTAAAGGGGGGGGCTTGCCGGGGCTCTAGGGGCCGTAGGGGGGAGGCTAAAAGGGGAATGGGCGAGGCAGAATCGTGTATGGGCAGGGCTAAAGGGGGAAAGGCCGTGGCTGAAGGCGGAATGGGCGTGGCTAAAGGGGGAATGGGCGGGGCCAAGGGTGGGGTGGGCGGGGCCAAGGCCGGAAGGGGCGGTGCGAAAGCCGGAAGGGGCGGGGCTAAAGGGGGGGCTTGCCGGGGCTCTAGGGGCCGTAGGGGGGAGGCTAAAAGGGGAATGGGCGAGGCAGAATCGTGTATAGGCAGGGCTAAAGGGGGAAAGGCCGTGGCTGAAGGCGGAATGGGCGTGGCTAAAGGGGGAATGGGCGGGGCCAAGGGCGGGGTGGGCGGGGCTAAGGGCGGAGTGGGCGGGGCTAAAGCCGGAAGGGGCGGGGCTAAAGGGGGGGGCTTGCCGGGGCTCTAGGGGCCGTAGGGGGGAGGCTAAAAGGGGAATGGGCGAGGCAGAATCGTGTATGGGCAGGGCTAAAGGGGGAAAGGCCGTGGCTGAAGGCGGAATGGGCGTGGCTAAAGGGGGAATGGGCGGGGCCAAGGGCGGGGTGGGCGGGGCTAAGGGCGGAGTGGGCGGGGCTAAGGGCGGAGTGGGCGGGGCTAAAGCCGGAAGGGGCGGGGCTAAAGGGGGGGGGCTTGCCGGGGCTCTAGGGGCCGTAGGGGGGAGGCTAAAAGGGGAATGGGCGAGGCAGAATCGCGTATGGGCAGGGCTAAAGGGGGAAAGGCCGTGGCTGAAGGCGGAATGGGCGTGGCTAAAGGGGGAATGGGCGGGGCCAAGGGCGGGGTGGGCGGGGCTAAGGGCGGAGTGGGCGGGGCTAAAGCCGGAAGGGGCGGGGCTAAAGGGGGGGGGCTTGCCGGGGCTCTAGGGGCCGTAGGGGGGAGGCTAAAAGGGGAATGGGCGAGGCAGAATCGTGTATAGGCAGGGCTAAAGGGGGAAAGGCCGTGGCTGAAGGCGGAATGGGCGTGGCTAAAGGGAAAATGGGCGGGGCCAAGGGCGGGGTGGGCGGGGCTAAGGGCGGAGTGGGCGGGGCTAAGGGCGGAGTGGGCGGGGCTGAAGCCGGAAGGGGCGGGGCTAAAGGGGGGGGTTTGCCGGGGCTCTAGGGGCCGTAGGGGGGAGGCTAAAAGGGGAATGGGCAAGGCAGAATCGTGTATGGGCAGGGCTAAAGGGGGAAAGGCCGTGGCTGAAGGCGGAATGGGCGTGGCTAAAGGCAAAATGGGCGGGGCCAAGGGCGGGGTGGGCGGGGCTAAGGGCGGTGTGGGCGGGGCTAAAGCCGGAAGGGGCGGGGCTAAAGGGGGGGGCTTGCCGGGGCTCTAGGGGCCGTAGGGGGGAGGCTAAAAGGGGAATGGGCGAGGCAGAATCGTGTATGGGCAGGGCTAAAGGGGGAAAGGCCGTGGCTGAAGGCGGAATGGGCGTGGCTAAAGGGAAAATGGGCGGGGCCAAGGGCGGGGTGGGCGGGGCTAAGGGCGGAGTGGGCGGGGCTAAAGCCGGAAGGGGCGGGGCTAAAGGGGGGGGCTTGCCGGGGCTCTAGGGGCCGTAGGGGGGAGGCTAAAAGGGGAATGGGCGAGGCAGAATCGTGTATGGGCAGGGCTAAAGGGGGAAAGGCCGTGGCTGAAGGCGGAATGGGCGTGGCAAAAGAGGGAATGGGCGGGGCCAAGGGCGGGGTGGGCGGGGCCAAGGGCGGGGTGGGCGGGGCTAAGGGCGGAGTGGGCGGGGCTAAGGGCGGAGTGGGCGGGGCTAAAGCCGGAAGGGGCGGGGCTAAAGGGGGGGGGCTTGCCGGGGCTCTAGGGGCCGTAGGGGGGAGGCTAAAAGGGGAATGGGCGAGGCAGAATCGTGTATGGGCAGGGCTAAAGGGGGAAAGGCCGTGGCTGAAGGCGGAATGGGCGTGGCTAAAGGGAGAATGGGCGGGGCCAAGGGCGGGGTGGGCGGGGCTAAGGGCGGAGTGGGCGGGGCTAAAGCCGGAAGGGGCGGGGCTAAAGGGGGGGCTTGCCGGGGCTCTAGGGGCCGTAGGGGGGAGGCTAAAAGGGGAATGGGCGAGGCAGAATCGTGTATGGGCAGGGCTAAAGGGGGAAAGGCCGTGGCTGAAGGCGGAATGGGCGTGGCTAAAGGGGGAATGGGCGGGGCCAAGGGCGGGGTGGGCGGGGCCAAGGGCGGGGTGGGCGGGGCTAAAGCCGGAAGGGGCGGGGCTAAAGCAGGAAGGGGCGGGGCTAAAGGGGGGGGCTTGCCGGGGCTCTAGGGGCCGTAGGGGGGAGGCTAAAAGGGGAATGGGCGAGGCAGAATCGTGTATGGGCAGGGCTAAAGGGGGAAAGGCCGTGGCTGAAGGCGGAATGGGCGTGGCTAAAGGGGGAATGGGCGGGGTTAAGGGCGGAGTGGGCGGGGCTAAGGGCGGAGTGGGCGGGGCTAAAGCCGGAAGGGGCGGGGCTAAAGGGGGGGGGCTTGCCGGGGCTCTAGGGGCCGTAGGGGGGAGGCTAAAAGGGGAATGGGCGAGGCAGAATCGTGTATGGGCAGGGCTAAAGGGGGAAAGGCCGTGGCTGAAGGCGGAATGGGCGTGGCTAAAGGGGGAATGGGCGGGGCCAAGGGCGGGGTGGGCGGGGCTAAGGGCGGAGTGGGCGGGGCTAAAGCCGGAAGGGGCGGGGCTAAAGCAGGAAGGGGCGGGGCTAAAGGGGGGGGCTTGCCGGGGCTCTAGGGGCCGTAGGGGGGAGGCTAAAAGGGGAATGGGCGAGGCAGAATCGTGTATGGGCAGGGCTAAAGGGGGAAAGGCCGTGGCTGAAGGCGGAATGGGCGTGGCTAAAGGGGGAATGGGCGGGGCCAAGGGCGGGGTGGGCGGGGCTAAGGGCGGAGTGGGCGGGGCTAAAGCCGGAAGGGGCGGGGCGAAAGCCGGAAGGGGCGGGGCTAAAGGGGGGGGGCTTGCCGGGGCTCTAGGGGCCGTAGGGGGGAGGCTAAAAGGGGAATGGGCGAGGCAGAATCGTGTATGGGCAGGGCTAAAGGGGGAAAGGCCGTGGCTGAAGGCGGAATGGGCGTGGCTAAAGGGGGAATGGGCGGGGCCAAGGGCGGGGTGGGCGGGGCTAAGGGCGGAGTGGGCGGGGCTAAAGACGGAAGGGGCGGGGCTAAAGGGGGGGGGCTTGCCGGGGCTCTAGGGGCCGTAGGGGGGAGGCTAAAAGGGGAATGGGCGAGGCAGAATCGTGTATGGGCAGGGCTAAAGGGGGAAAGGCCGTGGCTGAAGGCGGAATGGGCGTGGCTAAAGGGGGAATGGGCGGGGCCAAGGGCGGGGTGGGCGGGGCTAAGGGCGGAGTGGGCGGGGCTAAAGCCGGAAGGGGCGGGGCTAAAGGGGGGGGCTTGCCGGGGCTCTAGGGGCCGTAGGGGGGAGGCTAAAAGGGGAATGGGCGAGGCAGAATCGTGTATGGGCAGGGCTAAAGGGGGAAAGGCCGTGGCTGAAGGCGGAATGGGCGTGGCTAAAGGGGGAATGGGCGGGGCCAAGGGCGGGGTGGGCGGGGCCAAGGGCGGAGTGGGCGGGGCTAAAGCCGGAAGGGGCGGGGCTAAAGCAGGAAGGGGCGGGGCTAAAGGGGGGGGCTTGCCGGGGCTCTAGGGGCCGTAGGGGGGAGGCTAAAAGGGGAATGGGCGAGGCAGAATCGTGTATGGGCAGGGCTAAAGGGGGAAAGGCCGTGGCTGAAGGCGGAATGGGCGTGGCTAAAGGGGGAATGGGCGGGGCCAAGGGCGGAGTGGGCGGGGCTAAGGGCGGAGTGGGCGGGGCTAAAGCCGGAAGGGGCGGGGCTAAAGGGGGGGGGCTTGCCGGGGCTCTAGGGGCCGTAGGGGGGAGGCTAAAAGGGGAATGGGCGAGGCAGAATCGTGTATGGGCAGGGCTAAAGGGGGAAAGGCCGTGGCTGAAGGCGGAATGGGCGTGGCTAAAGGGGGAATGGGCGGGGCCAAGGGCGGGGTGGGCGGGGCTAAGGGCGGAGTGGGCGGGGCTAAAGCCGGAAGGGGCGGGGCTAAAGCAGGAAGGGGCGGGGCTAAAGGGGGGGGCTTGCCGGGGCTCTAGGGGCCGTAGGGGGGAGGCTAAAAGGGGAATGGGCGAGGCAGAATCGTGTATGGGCAGGGCTAAAGGGGGAAAGGCCGTGGCTGAAGGCGGAATGGGCGTGGCTAAAGGGGGAATGGGCGGGGCCAAGGGCGGGGTGGGCGGGGCTAAGGGCGGAGTGGGCGGGGCTAAAGCCGGAAGGGGCGGGGCGAAAGCCGGAAGGGGCGGGGCTAAAGGGGGGGGGGCTTGCCGGGGCTCTAGGGGCCGTAGGGGGGAGGCTAAAAGGGGAATGGGCGAGGCAGAATCGTGTATGGGCAGGGCTAAAGGGGGAAAGGCCGTGGCTGAAGGCGGAATGGGCGTGGCTAAAGGGGGAATGGGCGGGGCCAAGGGCGGGGTGGGCGGGGCTAAGGGCGGAGTGGGCGGGGCTAAAGACGGAAGGGGCGGGGCTAAAGGGGGGGGGCTTGCCGGGGCTCTAGGGGCCGTAGGGGGGAGGCTAAAAGGGGAATGGGCGAGGCAGAATCGTGTATGGGCAGGGCTAAAGGGGGAAAGGCCGTGGCTGAAGGCGGAATGGGCGTGGCTAAAGGGGGAATGGGCGGGGCCAAGGGCGGGGTGGGCGGGGCTAAGGGCGGAGTGGGCGGGGCTAAAGCCGGAGTGGGCGGGGCGAAAGCCGGAAGGGGCGGGGCTAAAGGGGGGGGGCTTGCCGGGGCTCTAGGGGCCGTAGGGGGGAGGCTAAAAGGGGAATGGGCGAGGCAGAATCGTGTATGGGCAGGGCTAAAGGGGGAAAGGCCGTGGCTGAAGGCGGAATGGGCGTGGCTAAAGGGGGAATGGGCGGGGCCAAGGGCGGGGTGGGCGGGGCTAAGGGTGGACTGGGCGGGGTTAAAGACGGAAGGGGCGGGGCTAAAGGGGGGGGGCTTGCCGGGGCTCTAGGGGCCGTAGGGGGGAGGCTAAAAGGGGAATGGGCGAGGCAGAATCGTGTATGGGCAGGGCTAAAGGGGGAAAGGCCGTGGCTGAAGGCGGAATGGGCGTGGCTAAAGGGGGAATGGGCGGGGCCAAGATCGGGGTGGGCGGGGCTAAAGCCGGAAGGGGCGGGGCTAAAGCCGGAAGGGGCGGGGCTAAAGGGGGGGGGCTTGCCGGGGCTCTAGGGGCCGTAGGGGGGAGGCTAAAAGGGGAATGGGCGAGGCAGAATCGTGTATAGGCAGGGCTAAAGGGGGAAAGGCCGTGGCTGAAGGCGGAATGGGCGTGGCTAAAGGGGGAATGGGCGGGGCCAAGGGCGGGGTGGGCGGGGCTAAGGGCGGAGTGGGCGGGGCTAAAGCCGGAAGGGGCGGGGCTGAAGGGGGAGGCTTGCCGGGGCTCTAGGGGCCGTAGGGGGGAGGCTAAAAGGGGAATGGGCGAGGCAGAATCGTGTATGGGCAGGGCTAAAGGGGGAAAGGCCGTGGCTGAAGGCGGAATGGGCGTGGCTAAAGGGGGAATGGGCGGGGCCAAGGGCGGGGTGGGCGGGGCTAAGGGCGGAGTGGGCGGGGCTAAAGCCGGAGTGGGCGGGGCGAAAGCCGGAAGGGGCGGGGCTAAAGGGGGGGGGGCTTGCCGGGGCTCTAGGGGCCGTAGGGGGGAGGCTAAAAGGGGAATGGGCGAGGCAGAATCGTGTATGGGCAGGGCTAAAGGGGGAAAGGCCGTGGCTGAAGGCGGAATGGGCGTGGCTAAAGGGGGAATGGGCGGGGCCAAGGGCGGGGTGGGCGGGGCTAAGGGCGGAGTGGGCGGGGCTAAAGCCGGAAGGGGCGGGGCTAAAGGGGGGGGCTTGCCGGGGCTCTAGGGGCCGTAGGGGGGAGGCTAAAAGGGGAATGGGCGAGGCAGAATCGTGTATGGGCAGGGCTAAAGGGGGAAAGACCGTGGCTGAAGGCGGAATGGGCGTGGCTAAAGGGGGAATGGGCGGGGCCAAGGGCGGGGTGGGCGGGGCTAAGGGCGGAGTGGGCGGGGCTAAAGCCGGAAGGGGCGGGGCTAAAGGGGGGGGGGGCTTGCCGGGGCTCTAGGGGCCGTAGGGGGGAGGCTAAAAGGGGAATGGGCGAGGCAGAATCGTGTATGGGCAGGGCTAAAGGGGGAAAGGCCGTGGCTGAAGGCGGAATGGGCGTGGCTAAAGGGAAAATGGGCGGGGCCAAGGGCGGGGTGGGCGGGGCTAAGGGCGGAGTGGGCGGGGCTAAAGCCGGAAGGGGCGGGGCTAAAGCAGGAAGGGGCGGGGCTAAAGGGGGGGGCTTGCCGGGGCTCTAGGGGCCGTAGGGGGGAGGCTAAAAGGGGAATGGGCGAGGCAGAATCGTGTATGGGCAGGGCTAAAGGGGGAAAGGCCGTGGCTGAAGGCGGAATGGGCGTGGCTAAAGGGGGAATGGGCGGGGCCAAGGGCGGGGTGGGCGGGGCTAAGGGCGGAGTGGGCGGGGCTAAAGCCGGAAGGGGCGGGGCGAAAGCCGGAAGGGGCGGGGCTAAAGGGGGGGGGCTTGCCGGGGCTCTAGGGGCCGTAGGGGGGAGGCTAAAAGGGGAATGGGCGAGGCAGAATCGTGTATGGGCAGGGCTAAAGGGGGAAAGGCCGTGGCTGAAGGCGGAATGGGCGTGGCTAAAGGGGGAATGGGCGGGGCCAAGGGCGGGGTGGGCGGGGCTAAGGGCGGAGTGGGCGGGGCTAAAGACGGAAGGGGCGGGGCTAAAGGGGGGGGGCTTGCCGGGGCTCTAGGGGCCGTAGGGGGGAGGCTAAAAGGGGAATGGGCGAGGCAGAATCGTGTATGGGCAGGGCTAAAGGGGGAAAGGCCGTGGCTGAAGGCGGAATGGGCGTGGCTAAAGGGGGAATGGGCGGGGCCAAGGGCGGGGTGGGCGGGGCTAAGGGCGGAGTGGGCGGGGCTAAAGCCGGAAGGGGCGGGGCTAAAGGGGGGGGCTTGCCGGGGCTCTAGGGGCCGTAGGGGGGAGGCTAAAAGGGGAATGGGCGAGGCAGAATCGTGTATGGGCAGGGCTAAAGGGGGAAAGGCCGTGGCTGAAGGCGGAATGGGCGTGGCTAAAGGGGGAATGGGCGGGGCCAAGGGCGGGGTGGGCGGGGCTAAGGGCGGAGTGGGCGGGGCTAAGGGCGGAGTGGGCGGGGCTAAAGCCGGAAGGGGCGGGGCTAAAGGGGGGGGGCTTGCCGGGGCTCTAGGGGCCGTAGGGGGGAGGCTAAAAGGGGAATGGGCGAGGCAGAATCGCGTATGGGCAGGGCTAAAGGGGGAAAGGCCGTGGCTGAAGGCGGAATGGGCGTGGCTAAAGGGGGAATGGGCGGGGCCAAGGGCGGGGTGGGCAGGGCTAAGGGCGGAGTGGGCGGGGCTAAAGCCGGAAGGGGCGGGGCTAAAGGGGGGGGCTTGCCGGGGCTCTAGGGGCCGTAGGGGGGAGGCTAAAAGGGGAATGGGCGAGGCAGAATCGTGTATAGGCAGGGCTAAAGGGGGAAAGGCCGTGGCTGAAGGCGGAATGGGCGTGGCTAAAGGGAAAATGGGCGGGGCCAAGGGCGGGGTGGGCGGGGCTAAGGGCGGAGTGGGCGGGGCTAAGGGCGGAGTGGGCGGGGCTGAAGCCGGAAGGGGCGGGGCTAAAGGGGGGGGGTTTGCCGGGGCTCTAGGGGCCGTAGGGGGGAGGCTAAAAGGGGAATGGGCAAGGCAGAATCGTGTATGGGCAGGGCTAAAGGGGGAAAGGCCGTGGCTGAAGGCGGAATGGGCGTGGCTAAAGGCAAAATGGGCGGGGCCAAGGGCGGGGTGGGCGGGGCTAAGGGCGGAGTGGGCGGGGCTAAAGCCGGAAGGGGCGGGGCTAAAGGGGGGGGCTTGCCGGGGCTCTAGGGGCCGTAGGGGGGAGGCTAAAAGGGGAATGGGCGAGGCAGAATCGTGTATGGGCAGGGCTAAAGGGGGAAAGGCCGTGGCTGAAGGCGGAATGGGCGTGGCTAAAGGGGGAATGGGCGGGGCCAAGGGCGGGGTGGGCGGGGCTAAGGGCGGAGTGGGCGGGGCTAAAGCCGGAAGGGGCGGGGCTAAAGGGGGGGGCTTGCCGGGGCTCTAGGGGCCGTAGGGGGGAGGCTAAAAGGGGAATGGGCGAGGCAGAATCGTGTATGGGCAGGGCTAAAGGGGGAAAGGCCGTGGCTGAAGGCGGAATGGGCGTGGCAAAAGAGGGAATGGGCGGGGCCAAGGGCGGGGTGGGCGGGGCCAAGGGCGGGGTGGGCGGGGCTAAGGGCGGAGTGGGCGGGGCTAAGGGCGGAGTGGGCGGGGCTAAAGCCGGAAGGGGCGGGGCTAAAGGGGGGGGGCTTGCCGGGGCTCTAGGGGCCGTAGGGGGGAGGCTAAAAGGGGAATGGGCGAGGCAGAATCGTGTATGGGCAGGGCTAAAGGGGGAAAGGCCGTGGCTGAAGGCGGAATGGGCGTGGCTAAAGGGAGAATGGGCGGGGCCAAGGGCGGGGTGGGCGGGGCTAAGGGCGGAGTGGGCGGGGCTAAAGCCGGAAGGGGCGGGGCTAAAGGGGGGGCTTGCCGGGGCTCTAGGGGCCGTAGGGGGGAGGCTAAAAGGGGAATGGGCGAGGCAGAATCGTGTATGGGCAGGGCTAAAGGGGGAAAGGCCGTGGCTGAAGGCGGAATGGGCGTGGCTAAAGGGGGAATGGGCGGGGCCAAGGGCGGGGTGGGCGGGGCCAAGGGCGGAGTGGGCGGGGCTAAAGCCGGAAGGGGCGGGGCTAAAGCAGGAAGGGGCGGGGCTAAAGGGGGGGGCTTGCCGGGGCTCTAGGGGCCGTAGGGGGGAGGCTAAAAGGGGAATGGGCGAGGCAGAATCGTGTATGGGCAGGGCTAAAGGGGGAAAGGCCGTGGCTGAAGGCGGAATGGGCGTGGCTAAAGGGGGAATGGGCGGGGCCAAGGGCGGAGTGGGCGGGGCTAAGGGCGGAGTGGGCGGGGCTAAAGCCGGAAGGGGCGGGGCTAAAGGGGGGGGGCTTGCCGGGGCTCTAGGGGCCGTAGGGGGGAGGCTAAAAGGGGAATGGGCGAGGCAGAATCGTGTATGGGCAGGGCTAAAGGGGGAAAGGCCGTGGCTGAAGGCGGAATGGGCGTGGCTAAAGGGGGAATGGGCGGGGCCAAGGGCGGGGTGGGCGGGGCTAAGGGCGGAGTGGGCGGGGCTAAAGCCGGAAGGGGCGGGGCTAAAGCAGGAAGGGGCGGGGCTAAAGGGGGGGGCTTGCCGGGGCTCTAGGGGCCGTAGGGGGGAGGCTAAAAGGGGAATGGGCGAGGCAGAATCGTGTATGGGCAGGGCTAAAGGGGGAAAGGCCGTGGCTGAAGGCGGAATGGGCGTGGCTAAAGGGGGAATGGGCGGGGCCAAGGGCGGGGTGGGCGGGGCTAAGGGCGGAGTGGGCGGGGCTAAAGCCGGAGTGGGCGGGGCGAAAGCCGGAAGGGGCGGGGCTAAAGGGGGGGGGCTTGCCGGGGCTCTAGGGGCCGTAGGGGGGAGGCTAAAAGGGGAATGGGCGAGGCAGAATCGTGTATGGGCAGGGCTAAAGGGGGAAAGGCCGTGGCTGAAGGCGGAATGGGCGTGGCTAAAGGGGGAATGGGCGGGGCCAAGGGCGGGGTGGGCGGGGCTAAGGGCGGAGTGGGCGGGGCTAAAGACGGAAGGGGCGGGGCTAAAGGGGGGGGGCTTGCCGGGGCTCTAGGGGCCGTAGGGGGGAGGCTAAAAGGGGAATGGGCGAGGCAGAATCGTGTATGGGCAGGGCTAAAGGGGGAAAGGCCGTGGCTGAAGGCGGAATGGGCGTGGCTAAAGGGGGAATGGGCGGGGCCAAGGGCGGGGTGGGCGGGGCTAAGGGCGGAGTGGGCGGGGCTAAAGCCGGAGTGGGCGGGGCGAAAGCCGGAAGGGGCGGGGCTAAAGGGGGGGGGCTTGCCGGGGCTCTAGGGGCCGTAGGGGGGAGGCTAAAAGGGGAATGGGCGAGGCAGAATCGTGTATGGGCAGGGCTAAAGGGGGAAAGGCCGTGGCTGAAGGCGGAATGGGCGTGGCTAAAGGGGGAATGGGCGGGGCCAAGGGCGGGGTGGGCGGGGCTAAGGGTGGACTGGGCGGGGCTAAAGCCGGAAGGGGCGGGGCTAAAGGGGGGGGGCTTGCCGGGGCTCTAGGGGCCGTAGGGGGGAGGCTAAAAGGGGAATGGGCGAGGCAGAATCGTGTATGGGCAGGGCTAAAGGGGGAAAGGCCGTGGCTGAAGGCGGAATGGGCGTGGCTAAAGGGGGAATGGGCGGGGCCAAGGGCGGGGTGGGCGGGGCTAAAGCCGGAAGGGGCGGGGCTAAAGCCGGAAGGGGCGGGGCTAAAGGGGGGGGGCTTGCCGGGGCTCTAGGGGCCGTAGGGGGGAGGCTAAAAGGGGAATGGGCGAGGCAGAATCGTGTATAGGCAGGGCTAAAGGGGGAAAGGCCGTGGCTGAAGGCGGAATGGGCGTGGCTAAAGGGGGAATGGGCGGGGCCAAGGGCGGGGTGGGCGGGGCTAAGGGCGGAGTGGGCGGGGCTAAAGCCGGAAGGGGCGGGGCTGAAGGGGGAGGCTTGCCGGGGCTCTAGGGGCCGTAGGGGGGAGGCTAAAAGGGGAATGGGCGAGGCAGAATCGTGTATGGGCAGGGCTAAAGGGGGAAAGGCCGTGGCTGAAGGCGGAATGGGCGTGGCTAAAGGGGGAATGGGCGGGGCCAAGGGCGGGGTGGGCGGGGCTAAGGGCGGAGTGGGCGGGGCTAAAGCCGGAGTGGGCGGGGCGAAAGCCGGAAGGGGCGGGGCTAAAGGGGGGGGGGCTTGCCGGGGCTCTAGGGGCCGTAGGGGGGAGGCTAAAAGGGGAATGGGCAAGGCAGAATCGTGTATGGGCAGGGCTAAAGGGGGAAAGGCCGTGGCTGAAGGCGGAATGGGCGTGGCTAAAGGGGGAATGGGCGGGGCCAAGGGCGGGGTGGGCGGGGCTAAGGGCGGAGTGGGCGGGGCTAAAGCCGGAAGGGGCGGGGCTAAAGGGGGGGGCTTGCCGGGGCTCTAGGGGCCGTAGGGGGGAGGCTAAAAGGGGAATGGGCGAGGCAGAATCGTGTATGGGCAGGGCTAAAGGGGGAAAGGCCGTGGCTGAAGGCGGAATGGGCGTGGCTAAAGGGGGAATGGGCGGGGCCAAGGGCGGGGTGGGCGGGGCTAAGGGCGGAGTGGGCGGGGCTAAAGCCGGAAGGGGCGGGGCTAAAGGGGGGGGGGCTTGCCGGGGCTCTAGGGGCCGTAGGGGGGAGGCTAAAAGGGGAATGGGCGAGGCAGAATCGTGTATGGGCAGGGCTAAAGGGGGAAAGGCCGTGGCTGAAGGCGGAATGGGCGTGGCTAAAGGGGGAATGGGCGGGGCCAAGGGCGGGGTGGGCGGGGCTAAGGGCGGAGTGGGCGGGGCTAAAGCCGGAAGGGGCGGGGCTAAAGCAGGAAGGGGCGGGGCTAAAGGGGGGGGCTTGCCGGGGCTCTAGGGGCCGTAGGGGGGAGGCTAAAAGGGGAATGGGCGAGGCAGAATCGTGTATGGGCAGGGCTAAAGGGGGAAAGGCCGTGGCTGAAGGCGGAATGGGCGTGGCTAAAGGGGGAATGGGCGGGGCCAAGGGCGGGGTGGGCGGGGCTAAGGGCGGAGTGGGCGGGGCTAAAGCCGGAAGGGGCGGGGCGAAAGCCGGAAGGGGCGGGGCTAAAGGGGGGGGGCTTGCCGGGGCTCTAGGGGCCGTAGGGGGGAGGCTAAAAGGGGAATGGGCGAGGCAGAATCGTGTATGGGCAGGGCTAAAGGGGGAAAGGCCGTGGCTGAAGGCGGAATGGGCGTGGCTAAAGGGGGAATGGGCGGGGCCAAGGGCGGGGTGGGCGGGGCTAAGGGCGGAGTGGGCGGGGCTAAATCCGGAAGGGGCGGGGCTAAAGGGGGGGGGCTTGCCGGGGCTCTAGGGGCCGTAGGGGGGAGGCTAAAAGGGGAATGGGCGAGGCAGAATCGTGTATGGGCAGGGCTAAAGGGGGAAAGGCCGTGGCTGAAGGCGGAATGGGCGTGGCTAAAGGGGGAATGGGCGGGGCCAAGGGCGGGGTGGGCGGGGCTAAAGCCGGAAGGGGCGGGGCTAAAGGGGGGGGCCTTGCCGGGGCTCTAGGGGCCGTAGGGGGGAGGCTAAAAGGGGAATGGGCGAGGCAGAATCATGTATGGGCAGGGCTAAAGGGGGAAAGGCCGTGGCTGAAGGCGGAATGGGCGTGGCTAAAGGGGGAATGGGCGGGGCCAAGGGCGGGGTGGGCGGGGCTAAGGGCGGAGTGGGCGGGGCTAAAGCCGGAAGGGGCGGGGCGAAAGCCGGAAGGGGCGGGGCTAAAGGGGGGGGCTTGCCGGGGCTCTAGGGGCCGTAGGGGGGAGGCTAAAAGGGGAATGGGCGAGGCAGAATCGTGTATGGGCAGGGCTAAAGGGGGAAGGGCCGTGGCTGAAGGCGGAATGGGCGTGGCTAAAGGGAAAATGGGCGTGGCCAAGGGCGGGGTGGGCGGGGCTAAGGGCGGAGTGGGCGGGGCTAAAGCCGGAAGGGCCGGGGCTAAAGGGGGGGGGCTTGCCGGGGCTCTAGGGGCCGTAGGGGGGAGGCTAAAAGGGGAATGGGCGAGGCAGAATCGTGTATGGGCAGGGCTAAAGGGGGAAAGGCCGTGGCTGAAGGCGGAATGGGCGTGGCTAAAGGGAAAATGGGCGGGGCCAAGGGCGGGGTGGGCGGGGCTAAGGGCGGAGTGGGCGGGGCTAAAGCAGGAAGGGGCGGGGCTAAAGCCGGAAGGGGCGGGGCTAAAGGGGGGGGCCTTGCCGGGGCTCTAGGGGCCGTAGGGGGGAGGCTAAAAGGGGAATGGGCGAGGCAGAATCATGTATGGGCAGGGCTAAAGGGGGAAAGGCCGTGGCTGAAGGCGGAATGGGCGTGGCTAAAGGGGGAATGGGCGGGGCCAAGGGCGGGGTGGGCGGGGCTAAGGGCGGAGTGGGCGGGGCTAAAGCCGGAAGGGGCGGGGCTAAAGCAGGAAGGGGCGGGGCTAAAGGGGGGGGGCTTGCCGGGGCTCTAGGGGCCGTAGGGGGGAGGCTAAAAGGGGAATGGGCGAGGCAGAATCGTGTATGGGCAGGGCTAAAGGGGGAAAGGCCGTGGCTGAAGGCGGAATGGGCGTGGCTAAAGGGGGAATGGGCGGGGCCAAGGGCGGGGTGGGCGGGGCTAAGGGCGGAGTGGGCGGGGCTAAAGCCGGAAGGGGCGGGGCTAAAGGGGGGGGCTTGCCGGGGCTCTAGGGGCCGTAGGGGGGAGGCTAAAAGGGGAATGGGCGAGGCAGAATCGTGTATGGGCAGGGCTAAAGGGGGAAAGGCCGTGGCTAAAGGCGGAATGGGCGTGGCTAAAGGGAAAATGGGCGGGGCCAAGGGCGGGGTGGGCGGGGCTAAGGGCGGAGTGGGCGGGGCTAAAGCAGGAAGGGGCGGGGCTAAAGCCGGAAGGGGCGGGGCTAAAGGGGGGGGGCCTTGCCGGGGCTCTAGGGGCCGTAGGGGGGAGGCTAAAAGGGGAATGGGCGAGGCAGAATCGTGTATGGACAGGGCTAAAGGGGGAAAGGCCGTGGCTGAAGGCGGAATGGGCGTGGCTAAAGGGGGAATGGGCGGGGCCAAGGGCGGGGTGGGCGGGGCCAAGGGCGGGGTGGGCGGGGCTAAGGGCGGAGTGGGCGGGGCTAAGGGCGGAAGGGGCGGGGCTAAAGCCGGAAGGGGCGGGGCTAAAGGGGGGGGGCTTGCCGGGGCTCTAGGGGCCGTAGGGGGGAGGCTAAAAGGGGAATGGGCGAGGCAGAATCGTGTATGGGCAGGGCTAAATGGGGAAAGGCCGTGGCTGAAGGCGGAATGGGCGTGGCTAAAGGGGGAATGGGCGGGGCCAAGGGCGGGGTGGGCGGGGCTAAGGGCGGAGTGGGCGGGGCTAAAGCCGGAAGGGGCGGGGCTAAAGCCGGAAGGGGCGGGGCTAAAGGGGGGGGTTGCCGGGGCTCTAGGGGTCGTAGGGGGGAGGCTAAAAGGGGAATGGGCGAGGCAGAATCGTGTATGGGCAGGGCTAAAGAGGGAAAGGCCGTGGCTGAAGGCGGAATGGGCGTGGCTAAAGGGGGAATGGGCGGGGCCAAGGGCGAGGTGGGCGGGGCCAAGGGCGGAGTGGGCGGGGCTAAAGCCGGAAGGGGCGGGGCTAAAGCCGGAAGGGGCGGGGCTAAAGGGGGGGGCTTGCCGGGGCTCTAGGGGCCGTAGGGGGGAGGCTAAAAGGGGAATGGGCGAGGCAGAATCGTGTATGGGCAGGGCTAAAGGGGGAAAGGCCGTGGCTGAAGGCGGAATGGGCGTGGCTAAAGGGGGAATGGGCGGGGCCAAGGGCGGGGTGGGCGGGGCTAAGGGCGGAGTGGGCGGGGCTAAAGCCGGAAGGGGCGGGGCTAAAGGGGGGGGCTTGCCGGGGCTCTAGGGGCCGTAGGGGGGAGGCTAAAAGGGGAATGGGCGAGGCAGAATCGTGTATGGGCAGGGCTAAAGGGGGAAAGGCCGTGGCTGAAGGCGGAATGGGCGTGGCTAAAGGGGGAATGGGCGGGGCCAAGGGCGGGGTGGGCGGGGCTAAGGGCGGAGTGGGCGGGGCTAAGGGCGGAGTGGGCGGGGCGAAAGCCGGAAGGGGCGGGGCTAAAGGGGGGGGGCTTGCCGGGGCTCTAGGGGCCGTAGGGGGGAGGCTAAAAGGGGAATGGGCAAGGCAGAATCGTGTATGGGCAGGGCTAAAGGGGGAAAGGCCGTGGCTGAAGGCGGAATGGGCGTGGCTAAAGGGGGAATGGGCGGGGCCAAGGGCGGAGTGGGCGGGGCTAAATCCGGAAGGGGCGGGGCTAAAGGGGGGGGCTTGCCGGGGCTCTAGGGGCCGTAGGGGGGAGGCTAAAAGGGGAATGGGCGAGGCAGAATCGTGTATGGGCAGGGCTAAAGGGGGAAAGGCCGTGGCTGAAGGCGGAATGGGCGTGGCTAAAGGGGGAATGGGCGGGGCCAAGGGCGGGGTGGGCGGGGCTAAGGGCGGAGTGGGCGGGGCTAAGGGCGGAGTGGGCGGGGCTAAAGCCGGAAGGGGCGGGGCTAAAGGGGGGGCTTGCCGGGGCTCTAGGGGCCGTAGGGGGGAGGCTAAAAGGGGAATGGGCGAGGCAGAATCGTGTATGGGCAGGGCTAAAGGGGGAAAGGCCGTGGCTGAAGGCGGAATGGGCGTGGCTAAAGGGGGAATGGGCGGGGCCAAGGGCGGGGTGGGCGGGGCTAAGGGCGGGGTGGGCGGGGCTAAGGGCGGGGTGGGCGGGGCTAAGGGCGGAGTGGGCGGGGCTAAAGCCGGAAGGGGCGGGGCTAAAGGGGGGCGATTGCCGGGGCTCTAGGGGCCGTAGGGGGGAGGCTAAAAGGGGAATGGGCGAGGCAGAATCGTGTATGGGCAGGGCTAAAGGGTGAAAGGCCGTGGCTGAAGGCGGAATGGGCGTGGCTAAAGGGGGAATGGGCGGGGCCAAGGGCGGGGTGGGCGGGGCTAAGGGCGGAGTGGGCGGGGCTAAAGCCGGAAGGGGCGGGGCTAAAGCCGGAAGGGGCGGGGCTAAAGGGGGGGCTTGCCGGGGCTCTAGGGGCCGTAGGGGGGAGGCTAAAAGGGGAATGGGCGAGGCAGAATCGTGTATGGGCAGGGCTAAAGGGGGAAAGGCCGTGGCTGAAGGCGGAATGGGCGTGGCTAAAGGGGGAATGGGCGGGGCCAAGGGCGGGGTGGGCGGGGCTAAGGGCGGAGTGGGCGGGGCTAAAGCCGGAAGGGGCGGGGCGAAAGCCGGAAGGGGCGGGGCTAAAGGGGGGGGCTTGCCGGGGCTCTAGGGGCCGTAGGGGGGAGGCTAAAAGGGGAATGGGCGAGGCAGAATCGTGTATGGGCAGGGCTAAAGGGGGAAAGGCCGTGGCTGAAGGCGGAATGGGCGTGGCTAAAGGGGGAATGGGCGGGGCCAAGGGCGGGGTGGGCGGGGCGAAGGGCGGGGTGGGCGGGGCTAAAGCCGGAAGGGGCGGGGCTAAAGCCGGAAGGGGCGGGGCTAAAGGGGGGGGCTTGCCGGGGCTCTAGGGGCCGTAGGGGGGAGGCTAAAAGGGGAATGGGCGAGGCAGAATCGTGTATGGGCAGGGCTAAAGGGGGAAAGGCCGTGGCTGAAGGCGGAATGGGCGTGGCTAAAGGGGGAATGGGCGGGGCCAAGGGCGGGGTGGGCGGGGCTAAGGGCGGAGTGGGCGGGGCTAAAGCAGGAAGGGGCGGGGCTAAAGCCGGAAGGGGCGGGGCTAAAGGGGGGGGCTTGCCGAGGCTCTAGGGGCCGTAGGGGGGAGGCTAAAAGGGGAATGGGCGCTGCAGAATCGTGTATGGGCAGGGCTAAATGGGGAAAGGCCGTGGCTGAAGGCGGAATGGGCGTGGCTAAAGGGGGAATGGGCGGGGCCAAGGGCGGGGTGGGCGGGGCTAAGGGCGGAGTGGGCGGGGCTAAAGCCGGAAGGGGCGGGGCTAAAGGGGGGGGGCTTGCCGGGGCTCTAGGGGCCGTAGGGGGGAGGCTAAAAGGGGAATGGGCGAGGCAGAATCGTGTATGGGCAGGGCTAAAGGGGGAAAGGCCGTGGCTGAAGGCGGAATGGGCGTGGCTAAAGGGGGAATGGGCGGGGCCAAGGGCAGGGTGGGCGGGGCCAAGGGCGGGGTGGGCGGGGCTAAGGGCGGAGTGGGCGGGGCGAAAGCCGGAAGGGGCGGGGCTAAAGGGGGGGGGCTTGCCGGGGCTCTAGGGGCCGTAGGGGGGAGGCTAAAAGGGGAATGGGCAAGGCAGAATCGTGTATGGGCAGGGCTAAAGGGGGAAAGGCCGTGGCTGAAGGCGGAATGGGCGTGGCTAAAGGGGGAATGGGCGGGGCCAAGGGCGGGGTGGGCGGGGCTAAAGCCGGAAGGGGCGGGGCTAAAGCCGGAAGGGGCGGGGCTAAAGGGGGGGGGCTTGCCGGGGCTCTAGGGGCCGTAGGGGGGAGGCTAAAAGGGGAATGGGCGAGGCAGAATCGTGTATAGGCAGGGCTAAAGGGGGAAAGGCCGTGGCTGAAGGCGGAATGGGCGTGGCTAAAGGGAAAATGGGCGGGGCCAAGGGCGGGGTGGGCGGGGCTAAGGGCGGAGTGGGCGGGGCTAAAGCCGGAAGGGGCGGGGCTAAAGGGGGGGGCTTGCCGGGGCTCTAGGGGCCGTAGGGGGGAGGCTAAAAGGGGAATGGGCGAGGCAGAATGGTGTATGGGCAGGGCTAAAGGGGGAAAGGCCGTGGCTGAAGGCGGAATGGGCGTGGCTAAAGGGGGAATGGGCGGGGCCAAGGGCGGGGTGGACGGGGCTAAAGCCGGAAGGGGCGGGGCTAAAGGGGGAGGCTTGCCGGGGCTCTAGGGGCCGTAGGGGGGAGGCTGAAAGGGGAATGGGCGAGGCAGAATCGTGTATGGGCAGGGCTAAAGGGGGAAAGGCCGTGGCTGAAGGCGGAATGGGCGTGGCTAAAGGGGGAATGGGCGGGGCCAAGGGCGGGGTGGGCGGGGCTAAGGGCGGAGTGGGCGGGGCTAAAACCGGAAGGGGCGGGGCTAAAGCCGGAAGGGGCGGGGCTAAAGGGGGGGCTTGCCGGGGCTCTACGGGCCGTAGGGGGGAGGCTAAAAGGGGAATGGGCGAGGCAGAATCGTGTATGGGCAGGGCTAAAGGGGGAAAGGCCGTGGCTGAAGGCGGAATGGGCGTGGCTAAAGGGGGAATGGGCGGGGCCAAGGGCGGGGTGGGCGGGGCTAAGGGCGGAGTGGGCGGGGCTAAAGCCGGAAGGGGCGGGGCTAAAGGGGGGGGCTTGCCGGGGCTCTAGGGGCCGTAGGGGGGAGGCTAAAAGGGGAATGGGCGAGGCAGAATCGTGTATGGGCAGGGCTAAAGGGGGAAAGGCCGTGGCTGAAGGCGGAATGGGCGTGGCTAAAGGGGGAATGGGCGGGGCCAAGGGCGGGGTGGGCGGGGCTAAGGGCGGAGTGGGCGGGGCTAAAGCCGGAAGGGGCGGGGCTAAAGGGGGGGGCTTGCCGGGGCTCTAGGGGCCGTAGGGGGGAGGCTAAAAGGGGAATGGGCGAGGCAGAATGGTGTATGGGCAGGGCTAAAGGGGGAAAGGCCGTGGCGGAAGGCGGAATGGGCGTGGCTAAAGGGGGAATGGGCGGGGCCAAGGGCGGGGTGGGCGGGGCTAAGGGCGGAGTGGGCGGGGCTAAAGCCGGAAGGGGCGGGGCTAAAGCCGGAAGGGGCGGGGCTAAAGGGGGGGGCTTGCCGGGGCTCTAGGGGCCGTAGGGGGGAGGCTAAAAGGGGAATGGGCGAGGCAGAATCGTGTATGGGCAGGGCTAAAGGGGGAAAGGCCGTGGCTGAAGGCGGAATGGGCGTGGCTAAAGGGGGAATGGGCGGGGCCAAGGGCGGGGTGGGCGGGGCTAAGGGCGGAGTGGGCGGGGCTAAAGCCGGAAGGGGCGGGGCTAAAGGGGGGGGCTTGCCGGGGCTCTAGGGGCCGTAGGGGAGAGGCTAAAAGGGGAATGGGCGAGGCAGAATCCTGTATGGGCAGGGCTAAAGGGGGAAAGGCCGTGGCTGAAGGCGGAATGGGCGTGGCTAAAGGGGGAATGGGCGGGGCCAAGGGCGGGGTGGGCGGGGCTAAAGCCGGAAGGGGCGGGGCTAAAGCCGGAAGGGGCGGGGCTAAAGCCGGAAGGGGCGGGGCTAAGGGGGGGGGCTTGCCGGGGCTCTAGGGGCCGTAGGGGGGAGGCTAAAAGGGGAATGGGCGAGGCAGAATCGTGTATGGGCAGGGCTAAAGGGGGAAAGGCCGTGGCTGAAGGCGGAATGGGCGTGGCTAAAGGGGGAATGGGCGGGGCCAAGGGCGGGGTGGGCGGGGCTAAAGCCGGAAGGGGCGGGGCTAAAGGGGGGGGGCTTGCCGGGGCTCTAGGGGCCGTAGGGGGGAGGCTAAAAGGGGAATGGGCGAGGCAGAATGGTGTATGGGCAGGGCTAAAGGGGGAAAGGCCGTGGCTGAAGGCGGAATGGGCGTGGCTAAAGGGGGAATGGGCGGGGCCAAGGGCAGGGTGGGCGGGGCTAAGGGCGGAGTGGGCGGGGCTAAGGGCGGAGTGGGCGGGGCTAAAGCCGGAAGGGGCGGGGCTAAAGGGGGGGGCTTGCCGGGGCTCTAGGGGCCGTAGGGGGGAGGCTAAAAGGGGAATGGGCGAGGCAGAATGGTGTATGGGCAGGGCTAAAGGGGGAAAGGCCGTGGCTGAAGGCGGAATGGGCGTGGCTAAAGGGGGAATGGGCGGGGCCAAGGGCGGGGTGGGCGGGGCCAAGGGCGGAGTGGGCGGGGCTAAGGGCGGAGTGGGCGGGGCTAAAGCCGGAAGGGGCGGGGCTAAAGGGGGGGGCTTGCGGGGCTCTAGGGGCCGTAGGGGGGAGGCTAAAAGGGGAATGGGCAAGGCAGAATCGTGTATGGGCAGGGCTAAAGGGGGAAAGGCCGTGGCTGTAGGCGGAATGGGCGTGGCTAAAGGGGGAATGGGCGGGGCCAAGTGCGGGGTGGGCGGGGCTAAGGGCGGAGTGGACGGGGCTAAAGCCGGAAGGGGCGGGGCTAAAGGGGGGGGCTTGCCGGGGCTCTAGGGGCCGTAGGGGGGAGGCTCAAAGGGGAATGGGCGAGGCAGAATCGTGTATGGGCAGGGCTAAAGGGGGAAAGGCCGTGGCTGAAGGCGGAATGGGCGTGGCTAAAGGGGGAATGGGCGGGGTGGGCGGGGCTAAGGGCGGAGTGGGCGGGGCTAAAGCCGGAAGGGGCGGGGCTAAAGCCGGAAGGGGCGGGGCTAAAGGGGGGGGGCTTGCCGGGGCTCTAGGGGCCGTAGGGGGGAGGCTAAAAGGGGAATGGGCGAGGCAGAATCGTGTATGGGCAGGGCTAAAGGGGGAAAGGCCGTGGCTGAAGGCGGAATGGGCGTGGCTAAAGGGGGAATGGGCGGGGCCAAGGGCGGAGTGGGCGGGGCTAAAGCCGGAAGGGGCGGGGCTAAAGCCGGAAGGGGCGGGGCTAAGGGGGGGGGCTTGCCGGGGCTCTAGGGGCCATAGGGGGGAGGCTAAAAGGGGAATGGGCGAGGCAGAATCGTGTATGGGCAGGGCTAAAGGGGGAAAGGCTGTGGCTGAAGGCGGAATGGGCGTGGCTAAAGGGGGAATGGGCGGGGCCAAGGGCGGGGTGGGCGGGGCTAAGGGCGGAGTGGGCGGGGCTAAAGCCGGAAGGGGCGGGGCTAAAGGGGGGGGCTTGCCGGGGCTCTAGGGGCCGTAGGGGAGAGGCTAAAAGGGGAATGGGCGAGGCAGAATCCTGTATGGGCAGGGCTAAAGGGGGAAAGGCCGTGGCTGAAGGCGGAATGGGCGTGGCTAAAGGGGGAATGGGCGGGGTGGGCGGGGCTAAGGGCGGAGTGGGCGGGGCTAAAGCCGGAAGGGGCGGGGCTAAAGCCGGAAGGGGCGGGGCTAAAGGGGGTGGGGCTTGCCGGGGCTCTAGGGGCCGTAGGGGGGAGGCTAAAAGGGGAATGGGCGAGGCAGAATCGTGTATGGGCAGGGCTAAAGGGGGAAAGGCCGTGGCTGAAGGCGGAATGGGCGTGGCTAAAGGGGGAATGGGCGGGGCCAAGGGCGGGGTGGGCGGGGCTAAGGGCGGAGTGGGCGGGGCTAAAGCCGGAAGGGGCGGGGCTAAAGGGGGGGGCTTGCCGGGGCTCTAGGGGCCGTAGGGGAGAGGCTAAAAGGGGAATGGGCGAGGCAGAATCGTGTATGGGCAGGGCTAAAGGGGGAAAGGCCGTGGCTGAAGGCGGAATGGGCGTGGCTAAAGGGGGAATGGGCGGGGCCAAGGGCGGGGTGGGCGGGGCTAAAGCCGGAAGGGGCGGGGCGAAAGCCGGAAGGGGCTGGGCTAAAGGGGGGGGGGCTTGCCGGGGCTCTAGGGGCCGTAGGGGGGAGGCTAAAAGGGGAATGGGCGAGGCAGAATCGTGTATGGGCAGGGCTAAAGGGGGAAAGGCCGTGGCTGAAGGCGGAATGGGCGTGGCTAAAGGGGGAATGGGCGGGGCCAAGGGCGGGGTGGGCGGGGCTAAGGGCGGAGTGGGCGGGGCTAAAGCCGGAAGGGGCGGGGCTAAAGCCGGAAGGGGCGGGGCTAAGGGGGGGGGCTTGCCGGGGCTCTAGGGGCCGTAGGGGGGAGGCTAAAAGGGGAATGGGCGAGGCAGAATCGTGTATGGGCAGGGCTAAAGGGGGAAAGGCCGTGGCTGAAGGCGGAATGGGCGTGGCTAAAGGGGGAATGGGCGGGGCCAAGGGCGGGGTGGGCGGGGCTAAAGCCGGAAGGGGCGGGGCTAAAGGGGGGGGCTTGCCGGGGCTCTAGGGGCCGTAGGGGGGAGGCTGAAAGGGGAATGGGCGAGGCAGAATCGTGTATGGGCAGGGCTAAAGGGGGAAAGGCCGTGGCTGAAGGCGGAATGGGCGTGGCTAAAGGGGGAATGGGCGGGGTGGCCAAGGGCGGGGTGGGCGGGGCTAAAACCGGAAGGGGCGGGGCTAAAGCCGGAAGCGGCGGGGCTAAAGGGGGGGGGGCTTGCCGGGGCTCTACGGGCCGTAGGGGGGAGGCTAAAAGGGGAATGGGCGAGGCAGAATCGTGTATGGGCAGGGCTAAAGGGGGAAAGGCCGTGGCTGAAGGCGGAATGGGCGTGGCTAAAGGGGGAATGGGCGGGGTGGGCGGGGCTAAGGGCGGAGTGGGCGGGGCTAAAGCCGGAAGGGGCGGGGCTAAAGCCGGAAGGGGCGGGGCTAAAGAGGGTGGGGCTTGCCGGGGCTCTAGGGGCCGTAGGGGGGAGGCTAAAAGGGGAATGGGCGAGGCAGAATCGTGTATGGGCAGGGCTAAAGGGGGAAAGGCCGTGGCTGAAGGCGGAATGGGCGTGGCTAAAGGGGGAATGGGCGGGGCCAAGGGCGGGGTGGGCGGGGCTAAGGGCGGAGTGGGCGGGGCTAAAGCCGGAAGGGGCGGGGCTAAAGCCGGAAGGGGCGGGGCTAAAGGGGGGGGCTTGCCGGGGCTCTAGGGGCCGTAGGGGGGAGGCTAAAAGGGGAATGGGCGAGGCAGAATCGTGTATGGGCAGGGCTAAAGGGGGAAAGGCCGTGGCTGAAGGCGGAATGGGCGTGGCTAAAGGGGGAATGGGCGGGGCCAAGGGCGGGGTGGGCGGGGCTAAGGGCGGAGTGGACGGGGCTAAAGCCGGAAGGGGCGGGGCTAAAGGGGGGGGGCTTGCCGGGGCTCTAGGGGCCGTAGGGGGGAGGCTGAAAGGGGAATGGGCGAGGCAGAATCGTGTATGGGCAGGGCTAAAGGGGGAAAGGCCGTGGCTGAAGGCGGAATGGGCGTGGCTAAAGGGGGAATGGGCGGGGTGGGCGGGGCTAAGGGCGGAGTGGGCGGGGCTAAAGCCGGAAGGGGCGGGGCTAAAGCCGGAAGGGGCGGGGCTAAAGGGGGGGGGGGCTTGCCGGGGCTCTAGGGGCCGTAGGGGGGAGGCTAAAAGGGGAATGGGCGAGGCAGAATCGTGTATGGGCAGGGCTAAAGGGGGAAAGGCCGTGGCTGAAGGCGGAATGGGCGTGGCTAAAGGGGGAATGGGCGGGGCCAAGGGCGGGGTGGGCGGGGCTAAAGCCGGAAGGGGCGGGGATAAAGCCGGAAGGGGCGGGGCTAAGGGGGGGGGCTTGCCGGGGCTCTAGGGGCCGTAGGGGGGAGGCTAAAAGGGGAATGGGCGAGGCAGAATCGTGTATGGGCAGGGCTAAAGGGGGAAAGGCCGTGGCTGAAGGCGGAATGGGCGTGGCTAAAGGGGGAATGGGCGGGGCCAAGGGCGGGGTGGGCGGGGCTAAGGGCGGAGTGGGCGGGGCTAAAGCCGGAAGGGGCGGGGCTAAAGGGGGGGGCTTGCCGGGGCTCTAGGGGCCGTAGGGGTGAGGCTAAAAGGGGAATGGGCGAGGCAGAATCCTGTATGGGCAGGGCTAAAGGGGGAAAGGCCGTGGCTGAAGGCGGAATGGGCGTGGCTAAAGGGGGAATGGGCGGGGCCAAGGGCGGGGTGGGCGGGGCTAAGGGCGGAGTGGGCGGGGCTAAAGCCGGAAGGGGCGGGGCTAAAGGGGGGGGCTTGCCGGGGCTCTAGGGGCCGTAGGGGGGAGGCTGAAAGGGGAATGGGCGAGGCAGAATCGTGTATGGGCAGGGCTAAAGGGGGAAAGGCCGTGGCTGAAGGCGGAATGGGCGTGGCTAAAGGGGGAATGGGCGGGGCCAAGTGCGGGGTGGGCGGGGCTAAGGGCGGAGTGGGCGGGGCTAAAACCGGAAGGGGCGGGGCTAAAGGGGGGGGGGGCTTGCCGGGGCTCTAGGGGCCGTAGGGGGGAGGCTAAAAGGGGAATGGGCGAGGCAGAATCGTGTATGGGCAGGGCTAAAGGGGGAAAGGCCGTGGCTGAAGGCGGAATGGGCGTGGCTAAAGGGGGAATGGGCGGGGCCAAGGGCGGGGTGGGCGGGGCTAAGGGCGGAGTGGGCGGGGCTAAAGCCGGAAGGGGCGGGGCTAAAGGGGGGGGCTTGCCGGGGCTCTAGGGGCCGTAGGGGGGAGGCTAAAAGGGGAATGGGCGAGGCAGAATCGTGTATGGGCAGGGCTAAAGGGGGAAAGGCCGTGGCTGAAGGCGGAATGGGCGTGGCTAAAGGGGGAATGGGCGGGGCCAAGGGCGGGGTGGGCGGGGCTAAAGCCGGAAGGGGCGGGGCTAAAGGGGGGGGCTTGCCGGGGCTCTAGGGGCCGTAGGGGGGAGGCTGAAAGGGGAATGGGCGAGGCAGAATCGTGTATGGGCAGGGCTAAAGGGGGAAAGGCCGTGGCTGAAGGCGGAATGGGCGTGGCTAAAGGGGGAATGGGCGGGGCCAAGTGCGGGGTGGGCGGGGCTAAGGGCGGAGTGGGCGGGGCTAAAGCCGGAAGGGGCGGGGCTAAAGGGGGGGGCCTTGCCGGGGCTCTAGGGGCCGTAGGGGGGAGGCTGAAAGGGGAATGGGCAAGGCAGAATGGTGTATGGGCAGGGCTAAAGGGGGAAAGGCCGTGGCTGAAGGCGGAATGGGCGTGGCTAAAGAGGGAATGGGCGGGGCCAAGGGCGGGGTGGGCGGGGCTAAGGGCGGAGTGGGCGGGGCTAAAGCCGGAAGGGGCGGGGCTAAAGCCGGAAGGGGCGGGGCTAAAGGGGGGGGCTTGCGGGGCTCTAGGGGCCGTAGGGGGGAGGCTAAAAGGGGAATGGGCAAGGCAGAATCGTGTATGGGCAGGGCTAAAGGGGGAAAGGCCGTGGCTGTAGGCGGAATGGGCGTGGCTAAAGGGGGAATGGGCGGGGCCAAGGGCGGGGTGGGCGGGGCTAAGGGCGGAGTGGGCGGGGCTAAGGGCGGAGTGGGCGGGGCTAAAACCGGAAGGGGCGGGGCTAAAGGGGGGGGGGCCTTGCCGGGGCTCTAGGGGCCGTAGGGGGGAGGCTAAAAGGGGAATGGGCGAGGCAGAATCGTGTATGGGCAGGGCTAAAGGGGGAAAGGCCGTGGCTGAAGGCGGAATGGGCGTGGCTAAAGGGGGAATGGGCGGGGCCAAGGGCGGGGTGGGCGGGGCTAAGGGCGGAGTGGGCGGGGCTAAAGCCGGAAGGGGCGGGGCTAAAGGGGGGGGCTTGCCGGGGCTCTAGGGGCCGTAGGGGGGAGGCTGAAAGGGGAATGGGCGAGGCAGAATGGTGTATGGGCAGGGCTAAAGGGGGAAAGGCCGTGGCTGAAGGCGGAATGGGCGTGGCTAAAGGGGGAATGGGCGGGGCCAAGGGCGGGGTGGGCGGGGCTAAGGGCGGAGTGGGCGGGGCTAAAGCCGGAGTGGGCGGGGCTAAAGCCGGAAGGGGCGGGGCTAAGGGGGGGGGCTTGCCGGGGCTCTAGGGGCCGTAGGGGGGAGGCTAAAAGGGGAATGGGCGAGGCAGAATCGTGTATGGGCAGGGCTAAAGGGGGAAAGGCCGTGGCTGAAGGCGGAATGGGCGTGGCTAAAGGGGGAATGGGCGGGGCCAAGGGCGGGGTGGGCGGGGCTAAGGGCGGAGTGGGCGGGGCTAAAGCCGGAAGGGGCGGGGCTAAAGGGGGGGGCTTGCCGGGGCTCTAGGGGCCGTAGGGGGGAGGCTAAAAGGGGAATGGGCGAGGCAGAATCGTGTATGGGCAGGGCTAAAGGGGGAAAGGCCGTGGCTGAAGGCGGAATGGGCGTGGCTAAAGGGGGAATGGGCGGGGCCAAGGGCGGGGTGGGCGGGGCTAAGGGCGGAGTGGGCGGGGCTAAAGACGGAAGGGGCGGGGCTAAAGGGGGGGGGGCTTGCCGGGGCTCTAGGGGCCGTAGGGGGGAGGCTAAAAGGGGAATGGGCGAGGCAGAATCGTGTATGGGCAGGGCTAAAGGGGGAAAGGCCGTGGCTGAAGGCGGAATGGGCGTGGCTAAAGGGAAAATGGGCGGGGCCAAGGGCGGGGTGGGCGGGGCTAAGGTCGGAGTGGGCGGGGCTAAAGCAGGAAGGGGCGGGGCTAAAGCCGGAAGGGGCGGGGCTAAAGGGGGGGCTTGCCGGGGCTCTAGGGGCCGTAGGGGGGAGGCTAAAAGGGGAATGGGCGAGGCAGAATCGTGTATGGGCAGGGCTAAAGGGGGAAAGGCCGTGGCTGAAGGCGGAATGGGCGTGGCTAAAGGGGGAATGGGCGGGGCCAAGGGCGGGGTGGGCGGGGCTAAGGGCGGAGTGGGCGGGGCTAAAGCCGGAAGGGGCGGGGCTAAAGCAGGAAGGGGCGGGGCTAAAGGGGGGGGGCTTGCCGGGGCTCTAGGGGCCGTAGGGGGGAGGCTAAAAGGGGAATGGGCAAGGCAGAATCGTGTATGGGCAGGGCTAAAGGGGGACAGGCCGTGGCTGAAGGCGGAATGGGCGTGGCTAAAGGGGGAATGGGCGGGGCCAAGGGCGGGGTGGGCGGGGCTAAGGGCGGAGTGGGCGGGGCTAAAGCCGGAAGGGGCGGGGCTAAAGCAGGAAGGGGCGGGGCTAAAGGGGGGGGCTTGCCGGGGCTCTAGGGGCCGTAGGGGGGAGGCTAAAAGGGGAATGGGCGAGGCAGAATCGTGTATGGGCAGGGCTAAAGGGGGAAAGGCCGTGGCTGAAGGCGGAATGGGCGTGGCTAAAGGGGGAATGGGCGGGGCCAAGGGCGGGGTGGGCGGGGCTAAGGGCGGAGTGGGCGGGGCTAAAGCCGGAAGGGGCGGGGCTAAAGCCGGAAGGGGCGGGGCTAAAGGGGGGGGCTTGCCGGGGCTCTAGGGGCCGTAGGGGGGAGGCTAAAAGGGGAATGGGCGAGGCAGAATCGTGTATGGGCAGGGCTAAAGGGGGAAAGGCCGTGGCTGAAGGCGGAATGGGCGTGGCTAAAGGGGGAATGGGCGGGGCCAAGGGCGGGGTGGGCGGGGCTAAGGGCGGAGTGGGCGGGGCTAAAGACGGAAGGGGCGGGGCTAAAGGGGGGGGGCTTGCCGGGGCTCTAGGGGCCGTAGGGGGGAGGCTAAAAGGGGAATGGGCGAGGCAGAATCGTGTATGGGCAGGGCTAAAGGGGGAAAGGCCGTGGCTGAAGGCGGAATGGGCGTGGCTAAAGGGGGAATGGGCGGGGCCAAGAACGGGGTGGGCGGGGCTAAAGCCGGAAGGGGCGGGGCTAAAGCCGGAAGGGGCGGGGCTAAAGGGGGGGCTTGCCGGGGCTCTAGGGGCCGTAGGGGGTAGGCTAAAAGGGGAATGGGCGAGGCAGAATCGTGTATAGGCAGGGCTAAAGGGGGAAAGGCCGTGGCTGAAGGCGGAATGGGCGTGGCTAAAGGGAAAATGGGCGGGGCCAAGGGCGGGGTGGGCGGGGCTAAGGGCGGAGTGGGCGGGGCTAAAGCCGGAAGGGGCGGGGCGAAAGCCGGAAAGGGCGGGGCTAAAGGGGGGGGCCTTGCCGGGGCTCTAGGGGCCGTAGGGGGGAGGCTAAAAGGGGAATGGGCGAGGCAGAATCGTGTATGGGCAGGGCTAAAGGGGGAAAGGCCGTGGCTGAAGGCGGAATGGGCGTGGCTAAAGGGGGAATGGGCGGGGCCAAGGGCGGGGTGGGCGGGGCTAAGGGCGGAGTGGGCGGGGCTAAAGCCGGAAGGGGCGGGGCGAAAGCCGGAAGGGGCGGGGCTAAAGGGGGGGGCTTGCCGGGGCTCTAGGGGCCGTAGGGGGGAGGCTAAAAGGGGAATGGGCAAGGCAGAATCGTGTATGGGCAGGGCTAAAGGGGGAAAGGCCGTGGCTGAAGGCGGAATGGGCGTGGCTAAAGGGGGAATGGGCGGGGCCAAGGGCGGGGTGGGCGGGGCCAAGGGCGGAGTGGGCGGGGCTAAATCCGGAAGGGGCGGGGCTAAAGGGGGGGGCTTGCCGGGGCTCTAGGGGCCGTAGGGGGGAGGCTAAAAGGGGAATGGGCGAGGCAGAATCGTGTATAGGCAGGGCTAAAGGGGGAAAGGCCGTGGCTGAAGGCGGAATGGGCGTGGCTAAAGGGGGAATGGGCGGGGCCAAGGGCGGGGTGGGCGGGGCTAAGGGCGGAGTGGGCGGGGCTAAGGGCGGAGTGGGCGGGGCTAAAGCCGGAAGGGGCGGGGCTAAAGGGGGGGGCCTTGCCGGGGCTCTAGGGGCCGTAGGGGGGAGGCTAAAAGGGGAATGGGCGAGGCAGAATCGTGTATGGGCAGGGCTAAAGGGGGAAGGGCCGTGGCTGAAGGCGGAATGGGCGTGGCTAAAGGGAAAATGGGCGTGGCCAAGGGCGGGGTGGGCGGGGCTAAGGGCGGAGTGGGCGGGGCTAAAGCCGGAAGGGGCGGGGCTAAAGGGGGGGGGCTTGCCGGGGCTCTAGGGGCCGTAGAGGGGAGGCTAAAAGGGGAATGGGCGAGGCAGACTCGTGTATGGGCAGGGCTAAAGGGGGAAAGGCCGTGGCTGAAGGCGGAATGGGCGTGGCTAAAGGGGGAATGGGCGGGGCCAAGGGCGGGGTGGGCGGGGCTAAGGGCGGAGTGGGCGGGGCTAAAGCCGGAAGGGGCGGGGCTAAAGGGGGGGGCTTGCCGGGGCTCTAGGGGCCGTAGGGGGGAGGCTAAAAGGGGAATGGGCGAGGCAGAATCGTGTATGGGCAGGGCTAAAGGGGGAAAGGCCGTGGCTAAAGGCGGAATGGGCGTGGCTAAAGGGAAAATGGGCGGGGCCAAGGGCGGGGTGGGCGGGGCCAAGGGCGGGGTGGGCGGGGCTAAAGCAGGAAGGGGCGGGGCTAAAGCCGGAAGGGGCGGGGCTAAAGGGGGGGGGCCTTGCCGGGGCTCTAGGGGCCGTAGGGGGGAGGCTAAAAGGGGAATGGGCGAGGCAGAATCGTGTATGGGCAGGGCTAAAGGGGGAAAGGCCGTGGCTGAAGGCGGAATGGGCGTGGCTAAAGGGGGAATGGGCGGGGCCAAGGGCGGGGTGGGCGGGGCCAAGGGCGGGGTGGGCGGGGCTAAGGGCGGAGTGGGCGGGGCTAAGGGCGGAAGGGGCGGGGCTAAAGCCGGAAGGGGCGGGGCTAAAGGGGGGGGCTTGCCGGGGCTCTAGGGGCCGTAGGGGGGAGGCTAAAAGGGGAATGGGCGAGGCAGAATCGTGTATGGGCAGGGCTAAATGGGGAAAGGCCGTGGCTGAAGGCGGAATGGGCGTGGCTAAAGGGGGAATGGGCGGGGCCAAGGGCGGGGTGGGCGGGGCTAAGGGCGGAGTGGGCGGGGCTAAAGCCGGAAGGGGCGGGGCTAAAGGGGGGGGCTTGCCGGGGCTCTAGGGGCCGTAGGGGGGAGGCTAAAAGGGGAATGGGCGAGGCAGAATCGTGTATGGGCAGGGCTAAAGGGGGAAAGGCCGTGGCTAAAGGCGGAATGGGCGTGGCTAAAGGGAAAATGGGCGGGGCCAAGGGCGGGGTGGGCGGGGCCAAGGGCGGGGTGGGCGGGGCTAAAGCAGGAAGGGGCGGGGCTAAAGCCGGAAGGGGCGGGGCTAAAGGGGGGGGGCTTGCCGGGGCTCTAGGGGCCGTAGGGGGGAGGCTAAAAGGGGAATGGGCGAGGCAGAATCGTGTATGGGCAGGGCTAAAGGGGGAAAGGCCGTGGCTGAAGGCGGAATGGGCGTGGCTAAAGGGGGAATGGGCGGGGCCAAGGGCGGGGTGGGCGGGGCCAAGGGCGGGGTGGGCGGGGCTAAGGGCGGAGTGGGCGGGGCTAAAGCCGGAATGGGCGGGGCTAAAGCCGGAAGGGGCGGGGCTAAAGGGGGGGGCTTGCCGGGGCTCTAGGGGCCGTAGGGGGGAGGCTAAAAGGGGAATGGGCGAGGCAGAATCGTGTATGGGCAGGGCTAAATGGGGAAAGGCCGTGGCTGAAGGCGGAATGGGCGTGGCTAAAGGGGGAATGGGCGGGGCCAAGGGCGGGGTGGGCGGGGCCAAGGGCGGAGTGGGCGGGGCTAAAGCCGGAAGGGGCGGGGCTAAAGCCGGAAGGGGCGGGGCTAAAGGGGGGGGGGTTGCCGGGGCTCTAGGGGTCGTAGGGGGGAGGCTAAAAGGGGAATGGGCGAGGCAGAATCGTGTATGGGCAGGGCTAAAGAGGGAAAGGCCGTGGCTGAAGGCGGAATGGGCGTGGCTAAAGGGGGAATGGGCGGGGCCAAGGGCGAGGTGGGCGGGGCCAAGGGCGGTGTGGGCGGGGCTAAAGCCGGAAGGGGCGGGGCTAAAGCCGGAAGGGGCGGGGCTAAAGGGGGGGGCTTGCCGGGGCTCTAGGGGCCGTAGGGGGGAGGCTAAAAGGGGAATGGGCGAAGCAGAATCGTGTATGGGCAGGGCTAAAGGGGGAAAGGCCGTGGCTGAAGGCGGAATGGGCGTGGCTAAAGGGGGAATGGGCGGGGCCAAGGGCGGGGTGGGCGGGGCTAAGGGCGGAGTGGGCGGGGCTAAAGCCGGAAGGGGCGGGGCTAAAGGGGGGGGCTTGCCGGGGCTCTAGGGGCCGTAGGGGGGAGGCTAAAAGGGGAATGGGCGAGGCAGAATCGTGTATGGGCAGGGCTAAAGGGGGAAAGGCCGTGGCTGAAGGCGGAATGGGCGTGGCTAAAGGGGGAATGGGCGGGGCCAAGGGCGGGGTGGGCGGGGCTAAGGGCGGGGTGGGCGGGGCTAAGGGCGGAGTGGGCGGGGCGAAAGCCGGAAGGGGCGGGGCTAAAGGGGGGGGGCTTGCCGGGGCTCTAGGGGCCGTAGGGGGGAGGCTAAAAGGGGAATGGGCAAGGCAGAATCGTGTATGGGCAGGGCTAAAGGGGGAAAGGCCGTGGCTGAAGGCGGAATGGGCGTGGCTAAAGGGGGAATGGGCGGGGCCAAGGGCGGGGTGGGCGGGGCTAAGGGCGGAGTGGGCGGGGCTAAAGCCGGAAGGGGCGGGGCTAAAGGGGGGGGCTTGCCGGGGCTCTAGGGGCCGTAGGGGGGAGGCTAAAAGGGGAATGGGCGAGGCAGAATCGTGTATGGGCAGGGCTAAAGGGGGAAAGGCCGTGGCTGAAGGCGGAATGGGCGTGGCTAAAGGGGGAATGGGCGGGGCCAAGGGCGGGGTGGGCGGGGCTAAGGGCGGGGTGGGCGGGGCTAAGGGCGGGGTGGGCGGGGCTAAGGGCGGAGTGGGCGGGGCTAAAGCCGGAAGGGGCGGGGCTAAAGGGGGGCGATTGCCGGGGCTCTAGGGGCCGTAGGGGGGAGGCTAAAAGGGGAATGGGCGAGGCAGAATCGTGTATGGGCAGGGCTAAAGGGTGAAAGGCCGTGGCTGAAGGCGGAATGGGCGTGGCTAAAGGGGGAATGGGCGGGGCCAAGGGCGGGGTGGGCGGGGCTAAGGGCGGAGTGGGCGGGGCTAAAGCCGGAAGGGGCGGGGCTAAAGCCGGAAGGGGCGGGGCTAAAGGGGGGGCTTGCCGGGGCTCTAGGGGCCGTAGGGGGGAGGCTAAAAGGGGAATGGGCGAGGCAGAATCGTGTATGGGCAGGGCTAAAGGGGGAAAGGCCGTGGCTGAAGGCGGAATGGGCGTGGCTAAAGGGGGAATGGGCGGGGCCAAGGGCGGGGTGGGCGGGGCTAAGGGCGGAGTGGGCGGGGCTAAAGCCGGAAGGGGCGGGGCGAAAGCCGGAAGGGGCGGGGCTAAAGGGGGGGGCTTGCCGGGGCTCTAGGGGCCGTAGGGGGGAGGCTAAAAGGGGAATGGGCGAGGCAGAATCGTGTATGGGCAGGGCTAAAGGGGGAAAGGCCGTGGCTGAAGGCGGAATGGGCGTGGCTAAAGGGGGAATGGGCGGGGCCAAGGGCGGGGTGGGCGGGGCGAAGGGCGGGGTGGGCGGGGCTAAAGCCGGAAGGGGCGGGGCTAAAGCCGGAAGGGGCGGGGCTAAAGGGGGGGGCTTGCCGGGGCTCTAGGGGCCGTAGGGGGGAGGCTAAAAGGGGAATGGGCGAGGCAGAATCGTGTATGGGCAGGGCTAAAGGGGGAAAGGCCGTGGCTGAAGGCGGAATGGGCGTGGCTAAAGGGGGAATGGGCGGGGCCAAGGGCGGGGTGGGCGGGGCTAAGGGCGGAGTGGGCGGGGCTAAAGCAGGAAGGGGCGGGGCTAAAGCCGGAAGGGGCGGGGCTAAAGGGGGGGGCTTGCCGGGGCTCTAGGGGCCGTAGGGGGGAGGCTAAAAGGGGAATGGGCGCGGCAGAATCGTGTATGGGCAGGGCTAAATGGGGAAAGGCCGTGGCTGAAGGCGGAATGGGCGTGGCTAAAGGGGGAATGGGCGGGGCCAAGGGCGGGGTGGGCGGGGCTAAGGGCGGAGTGGGCGGGGCTAAAGCCGGAAGGGGCGGGGCTAAAGGGGGGGGGCTTGCCGGGGCTCTAGGGGCCGTAGGGGGGAGGCTAAAAGGGGAATGGGCGAGGCAGAATCGTGTATGGGCAGGGCTAAAGGGGGAAAGGCCGTGGCTGAAGGCGGAATGGGCGTGGCTAAAGGGGGAATGGGCGGGGCCAAGGGCAGGGTGGGCGGGGCCAAGGGCGGGGTGGGCGGGGCTAAGGGCGGAGTGGGCGGGGCGAAAGCCGGAAGGGGCGGGGCTAAAGGGGGGGGGCTTGCCGGGGCTCTAGGGGCCGTAGGGGGGAGGCTAAAAGGGGAATGGGCGAGGCAGAATCGTGTATGGGCAGGGCTAAAGGGGGAAAGGCCGTGGCTGAAGGCGGAATGGGCGTGGCTAAAGGGGGAATGGGCGGGGCCAAGGGCGGGGTGGGCGGGGCTAAAGCCGGAAGGGGCGGGGCTAAAGCCGGAAGGGGCGGGGCTAAAGGGGGGGGGCTTGCCGGGGCTCTAGGGGCCGTAGGGGGGAGGCTAAAAGGGGAATGGGCGAGGCAGAATCGTGTATGGGCAGGGCTAAAGGGGGAAAGGCCGTGGCTGAAGGCGGAATGGGCGTGGCTAAAGGGGGAATGGGCGGGGCCAAGGGCGGGGTGGGCGGGGCCAAGGGCGGGGTGGGCGGGGCTAAAGCCGGAGTGCGCGGGGCGAAAGCCGGAAGGGGCGGGGCTAAAGGGGGGGGGCTTGCCGGGGCTCTAGGGGCCGTAGGGGGGAGGCTAAAAGGGGAATGGGCGAGGCAGAATCGTGTATGGGCAGGGCTAAAGGGGGAAAGGCCGTGGCTGAAGGCGGAATGGGCGTGGCTAAAGGGGGAATGGGCGGGGCCAAGGGCGGGGTGGGCGGGGCTAAGGGCGGAGTGGGCGGGGCTAAAACCGGAAGGGGCGGGGCTAAAGCCGGAAGGGGCGGGGCTAAAGGGGGGGGCTTGCCGGGGCTCTACGGGCCGTAGGGGGGAGGCTAAAAGGGGAATGGGCGAGGCAGAATCGTGTATGGGCAGGGCTAAAGGGGGAAAGGCCGTGGCTGAAGGCGGAATGGGCGTGGCTAAAGGGGGAATGGGCGGGGCCAAGGGCGGGGTGGGCGGGGCTAAGGGCGGAGTGGGCGGGGCTAAAGCCGGAAGGGGCGGGGCTAAAGGGGGGGGGCTTGCCGGGGCTCTAGGGGCCGTAGGGGGGAGGCTAAAAGGGGAATGGGCGAGGCAGAATCGTGTATGGGCAGGGCTAAAGGGGGAAAGGCCGTGGCTGAAGGCGGAATGGGCGTGGCTAAAGGGGGAATGGGCGGGGCCAAGGGCGGGGTGGGCGGGGCTAAGGGCGGAGTGGGCGGGGCTAAAGCCGGAAGGGGCGGGGCTAAAGGGGGGGGCTTGCCGGGGCTCTAGGGGCCGTAGGGGGGAGGCTAAAAGGGGAATGGGCGAGGCAGAATGGTGTATGGGCAGGGCTAAAGGGGGAAAGGCCGTGGCTGAAGGCGGAATGGGCGTGGCTAAAGGGGGAATGGGCGGGGCCAAGGGCGGGGTGGACGGGGCTAAAGCCGGAAGGGGCGGGGCTAAAGGGGGAGGCTTGCCGGGGCTCTAGGGGCCGTAGGGGGGAGGCTGAAAGGGGAATGGGCGAGGCAGAATCGTGTATGGGCAGGGCTAAAGGGGGAAAGGCCGTGGCTGAAGGCGGAATGGGCGTGGCTAAAGGGGGAATGGGCGGGGCCAAGGGCGGGGTGGGCGGGGCTAAGGGCGGAGTGGGCGGGGCTAAAACCGGAAGGGGCGGGGCTAAAGCCGGAAGGGGCGGGGCTAAAGGGGGGGGCTTGCCGGGGCTCTACGGGCCGTAGGGGGGAGGCTAAAAGGGGAATGGGCGAGGCAGAATCGTGTATGGGCAGGGCTAAAGGGGGAAAGGCCGTGGCTGAAGGCGGAATGGGCGTGGCTAAAGGGGGAATGGGCGGGGCCAAGGGCGGGGTGGGCGGGGCTAAGGGCGGAGTGGGCGGGGCTAAAGCCGGAAGGGGCGGGGCTAAAGGGGGGGGCTTGCCGGGGCTCTAGGGGCCGTAGGGGGGAGGCTAAAAGGGGAATGGGCGAGGCAGAATCGTGTATGGGCAGGGCTAAAGGGGGAAAGGCCGTGGCTGAAGGCGGAATGGGCGTGGCTAAAGGGGGAATGGGCGGGGCCAAGGGCGGGGTGGGCGGGGCTAAGGGCGGAGTGGGCGGGGCTAAAGCCGGAAGGGGCGGGGCTAAAGGGGGGGGCTTGCCGGGGCTCTAGGGGCCGTAGGGGGGAGGCTAAAAGGGGAATGGGCGAGGCAGAATGGTGTATGGGCAGGGCTAAAGGGGGAAAGGCCGTGGCTGAAGGCGGAATGGGCGTGGCTAAAGGGGGAATGGGCGGGGCCAAGGGCGGGGTGGGCGGGGCTAAGGGCGGAGTGGGCGGGGCTAAAGCCGGAAGGGGCGGGGCTAAAGCCGGAAGGGGCGGGGCTAAAGGGGGGGGCTTGCCGGGGCTCTAGGGGCCGTAGGGGGGAGGCTAAAAGGGGAATGGGCGAGGCAGAATCGTGTATGGGCAGGGCTAAAGGGGGAAAGGCCGTGGCTGAAGGCGGAATGGGCGTGGCTAAAGGGGGAATGGGCGGGGCCAAGGGCGGGGTGGGCGGGGCTAAGGGCGGAGTGGGCGGGGCTAAAGCCGGAAGGGGCGGGGCTAAAGGGGGGGGCTTGCCGGGGCTCTAGGGGCCGTAGGGGAGAGGCTAAAAGGGGAATGGGCGAGGCAGAATCCTGTATGGGCAGGGCTAAAGGGGGAAAGGCCGTGGCTGAAGGCGGAATGGGCGTGGCTAAAGGGGGAATGGGCGGGGCCAAGGGCGGGGTGGGCGGGGCTAAAGCCGGAAGGGGCGGGGCTAAAGCCGGAAGGGGCGGGGCTAAAGCCGGAAGGGGCGGGGCTAAGGGGGGGGCTTGCCGGGGCTCTAGGGGCCGTAGGGGGGAGGCTAAAAGGGGAATGGGCGAGGCAGAATCGTGTATGGGCAGGGCTAAAGGGGGAAAGGCCGTGGCTGAAGGCGGAATGGGCGTGGCTAAAGGGGGAATGGGCGGGGCCAAGGGCGGGGTGGGCGGGGCTAAAGCCGGAAGGGGCGGGGCTAAAGGGGGGGGGCTTGCCGGGGCTCTAGGGGCCGTAGGGGGGAGGCTAAAAGGGGAATGGGCGAGGCAGAATGGTGTATGGGCAGGGCTAAAGGGGGAAAGGCCGTGGCTGAAGGCGGAATGGGCGTGGCTAAAGGGGGAATGGGCGGGGCCAAGGGCAGGGTGGGCGGGGCTAAGGGCGGAGTGGGCGGGGCTAAGGGCGGAGTGGGCGGGGCTAAAGCCGGAAGGGGCGGGGCTAAAGGGGGGGGCTTGCCGGGGCTCTAGGGGCCGTAGGGGGGAGGCTAAAAGGGGAATGGGCGAGGCAGAATGGTGTATGGGCAGGGCTAAAGGGGGAAAGGCCGTGGCTGAAGGCGGAATGGGCGTGGCTAAAGGGGGGAATGGGCGGGGCCAAGGGCGGGGTGGGCGGGGCCAAGGGCGGAGTGGGCGGGGCTAAGGGCGGAGTGGGCGGGGCTAAAGCCGGAAGGGGCGGGGCTAAAGGGGGGGGCTTGCGGGGCTCTAGGGGCCGTAGGGGGGAGGCTAAAAGGGGAATGGGCGAGGCAGAATCGTGTATGGGCAGGGCTAAAGGGGGAAAGGCCGTGGCTGTAGGCGGAATGGGCGTGGCTAAAGGGGGAATGGGCGGGGCCAAGTGCGGGGTGGGCGGGGCTAAGGGCGGAGTGGACGGGGCTAAAGCCGGAAGGGGCGGGGCTAAAGGGGGGGGCTTGCCGGGGCTCTAGGGGCCGTAGGGGGGAGGCTCAAAGGGGAATGGGCGAGGCAGAATCGTGTATGGGCAGGGCTAAAGGGGGAAAGGCCGTGGCTGAAGGCGGAATGGGCGTGGCTAAAGGGGGAATGGGCGGGGTGGGCGGGGCTAAGGTCGGAGTGGGCGGGGCTAAAGCCGGAAGGGGCGGGGCTAAAGCCGGAAGGGGCGGGGCTAAAGGGGGGGGGCTTGCCGGGGCTCTAGGGGCCGTAGGGGGGAGGCTAAAAGGGGAATGGGCGAGGCAGAATCGTGTATGGGCAGGGCTAAAGGGGGAAAGGCCGTGGCTGAAGGCGGAATGGGCGTGGCTAAAGGGGGAATGGGCGGGGCCAAGGGCGGGGTGGGCGGGGCTAAGGGCGGAGTGGGCGGGGCTAAAGCCGGAAGGGGCGGGGCTAAAGCCGGAAGGGGCGGGGCTAAGGGGGGGGGCTTGCCGGGGCTCTAGGGGCCATAGGGGGGAGGCTAAAAGGGGAATGGGCGAGGCAGAATCGTGTATGGGCAGGGCTAAAGGGGGAAAGGCTGTGGCTGAAGGCGGAATGGGCGTGGCTAAAGGGGGAATGGGCGGGGCCAAGGGCGGGGTGGGCGGGGCTAAGGGCGGAGTGGGCGGGGCTAAAGCCGGAAGGGGCGGGGCTAAAGGGGGGGGCTTGCCGGGGCTCTAGGGGCCGTAGGGGAGAGGCTAAAAGGGGAATGGGCGAGGCAGAATCCTGTATGGGCAGGGCTAAAGGGGGAAAGGCCGTGGCTGAAGGCGGAATGGGCGTGGCTAAAGGGGGAATGGGCGGGGTGGGCGGGGCTAAGGGCGGAGTGGGCGGGGCTAAAGCCGGAAGGGGCGGGGCTAAAGCCGGAAGGGGCGGGGCTAAAGGGGGTGGGGCTTGCCGGGGCTCTAGGGGCCGTAGGGGGGAGGCTAAAAGGGGAATGGGCGAGGCAGAATCGTGTATGGGCAGGGCTAAAGGGGGAAAGGCCGTGGCTGAAGGCGGAATGGGCGTGGCTAAAGGGGGAATGGGCGGGGCCAAGGGCGGGGTGGGCGGGGCTAAGGGCGGAGTGGGCGGGGCTAAAGCCGGAAGGGGCGGGGCTAAAGGGGGGGGCTTGCCGGGGCTCTAGGGGCCGTAGGGGAGAGGCTAAAAGGGGAATGGGCGAGGCAGAATCGTGTATGGGCAGGGCTAAAGGGGGAAAGGCCGTGGCTGAAGGCGGAATGGGCGTGGCTAAAGGGGGAATGGGCGGGGCCAAGGGCGGGGTGGGCGGGGCTAAAGCCGGAAGGGGCGGGGCTAAAGCCGGAAGGGGCTGGGCTAAAGGGGGGGGGGCTTGCCGGGGCTCTAGGGGCCGTAGGGGGGAGGCTAAAAGGGGAATGGGCGAGGCAGAATCGTGTATGGGCAGGGCTAAAGGGGGAAAGGCCGTGGCTGAAGGCGGAATGGGCGTGGCTAAAGGGGGAATGGGCGGGGCCAAGGGCGGGGTGGGCGGGGCTAAGGGCGGAGTGGGCGGGGCTAAAGCCGGAAGGGGCGGGGCTAAAGCCGGAAGGGGCGGGGCTAAGGGGGGGGGCTTGCCGGGGCTCTAGGGGCCGTAGGGGGGAGGCTAAAAGGGGAATGGGCGAGGCAGAATCGTGTATGGGCAGGGCTAAAGGGGGAAAGGCCGTGGCTGAAGGCGGAATGGGCGTGGCTAAAGGGGGAATGGGCGGGGCCAAGGGCGGGGTGGGCGGGGCTAAAGCCGGAAGGGGCGGGGCTAAAGGGGGGGGCTTGCCGGGGCTCTAGGGGCCGTAGGGGGGAGGCTGAAACGGGAATGGGCGAGGCAGAATCGTGTATGGGCAGGGCTAAAGGGGGAAAGGCCGTGGCTGAAGGCGGAATGGGCGTGGCTAAAGGGGGGAATGGGCGGGGTGGCCAAGGGCGGGGTGGGCGGGGCTAAAACCGGAAGGGGCGGGGCTAAAGCCGGAAGCGGCGGGGCTAAAGGGGGGGGGGCTTGCCGGGGCTCTACGGGCCGTAGGGGGGAGGCTAAAAGGGGAATGGGCGAGGCAGAATCGTGTATGGGCAGGGCTAAAGGGGGAAAGGCCGTGGCTGAAGGCGGAATGGGCGTGGCTAAAGGGGGAATGGGCGGGGCCAAGGGCGGGGTGGGCGGGGCTAAGGGCGGAGTGGGCGGGGCTAAAGCCGGAAGGGGCGGGGCTAAAGCCGGAAGGGGCGGGGCTAAAGGGGGGGGCTTGCCGGGGCTCTAGGGGCCGTAGGGGGGAGGCTAAAAGGGGAATGGGCGAGGCAGAATCGTGTATGGGCAGGGCTAAAGGGGGAAAGGCCGTGGCTGAAGGCGGAATGGGCGTGGCTAAAGGGGGAATGGGCGGGGCCAAGGGCGGGGTGGGCGGGGCTAAGGGCGGAGTGGACGGGGCTAAAGCCGGAAGGGGCGGGGCTAAAGGGGGGGGGCTTGCCGGGGCTCTAGGGGCCGTAGGGGGGAGGCTGAAAGGGGAATGGGCGAGGCAGAATCGTGTATGGGCAGGGCTAAAGGGGGAAAGGCCGTGGCTGAAGGCGGAATGGGCGTGGCTAAAGGGGGAATGGGCGGGGTGGGCGGGGGCTTAGGGCGGAGTGGGCGGGGCTAAAGCCGGAAGGGGCGGGGCTAAAGCCGGAAGGGGCGGGGCTAAAGGGGGGGGGGGCTTGCCGGGGCTCTAGGGGCCGTAGGGGGGAGGCTAAAAGGGGAATGGGCGAGGCAGAATCGTGTATGGGCAGGGCTAAAGGGGGAAAGGCCGTGGCTGAAGGCGGAATGGGCGTGGCTAAAGGGGGAATGGGCGGGGCCAAGGGCGGGGTGGGCGGGGCTAAAGCCGGAAGGGGCGGGGATAAAGCCGGAAGGGGCGGGGCTAAGGGGGGGGGCTTGCCGGGGCTCTAGGGGCCGTAGGGGGGAGGCTAAAAGGGGAATGGGCGAGGCAGAATCGTGTATGGGCAGGGCTAAAGGGGGAAAGGCCGTGGCTGAAGGCGGAATGGGCGTGGCTAAAGGGGGAATGGGCGGGGCCAAGGGCGGGGTGGGCGGGGCTAAGGGCGGAGTGGGCGGGGCTAAAGCCGGAAGGGGCGGGGCTAAAGGGGGGGGCTTGCCGGGGCTCTAGGGGCCGTAGGGGTGAGGCTAAAAGGGGAATGGGCGAGGCAGAATCCTGTATGGGCAGGGCTAAAGGGGGAAAGGCCGTGGCTGAAGGCGGAATGGGCGTGGCTAAAGGGGGAATGGGCGGGGCCAAGGGCGGGGTGGGCGGGGCTAAGGGCGGAGTGGGCGGGGCTAAAGCCGGAAGGGGCGGGGCTAAAGGGGGGGGCTTGCCGGGGCTCTAGGGGCCGTAGGGGGGAGGCTGAAAGGGGAATGGGCGAGGCAGAATCGTGTATGGGCAGGGCTAAAGGGGGAAAGGCCGTGGCTGAAGGCGGAATGGGCGTGGCTAAAGGGGGAATGGGCGGGGCCAAGTGCGGGGTGGGCGGGGCTAAGGGCGGAGTGGGCGGGGCTAAAACCGGAAGGGGCGGGGCTAAAGGGGGGGGGGGCTTGCCGGGGCTCTAGGGGCCGTAGGGGGGAGGCTAAAAGGGGAATGGGCGAGGCAGAATCGTGTATGGGCAGGGCTAAAGGGGGAAAGGCCGTGGCTGAAGGCGGAATGGGCGTGGCTAAAGGGGGAATGGGCGGGGCCAAGGGCGGGGTGGGCGGGGCTAAGGGCGGAGTGGGCGGGGCTAAAGCCGGAAGGGGCGGGGCTAAAGGGGGGGGCTTGCCGGGGCTCTAGGGGCCGTAGGGGGGAGGCTAAAAGGGGAATGGGCGAGGCAGAATCGTGTATGGGCAGGGCTAAAGGGGGAAAGGCCGTGGCTGAAGGCGGAATGGGCGTGGCTAAAGGGGGAATGGGCGGGGCCAAGGGCGGGGTGGGCGGGGCTAAAGCCGGAAGGGGCGGGGCTAAAGGGGGGGGCTTGCCGGGGCTCTAGGGGCCGTAGGGGGGAGGCTGAAAGGGGAATGGGCGAGGCAGAATCGTGTATGGGCAGGGCTAAAGGGGGAAAGGCCGTGGCTGAAGGCGGAATGGGCGTGGCTAAAGGGGGAATGGGCGGGGCCAAGTGCGGGGTGGGCGGGGCTAAGGGCGGAGTGGGCGGGGCTAAAGCCGGAAGGGGCGGGGCTAAAGGGGGGGGCCTTGCCGGGGCTCTAGGGGCCGTAGGGGGGAGGCTGAAAGGGGAATGGGCAAGGCAGAATGGTGTATGGGCAGGGCTAAAGGGGGAAAGGCCGTGGCTGAAGGCGGAATGGGCGTGGCTAAAGAGGGAATGGGCGGGGCCAAGGGCGGGGTGGGCGGGGCTAAGGGCGGAGTGGGCGGGGCTAAAGCCGGAAGGGGCGGGGCTAAAGCCGGAAGGGGCGGGGCTAAAGGGGGGGGCTTGCGGGGCTCTAGGGGCCGTAGGGGGGAGGCTAAAAGGGGAATGGGCAAGGCAGAATCGTGTATGGGCAGGGCTAAAGGGGGAAAGGCCGTGGCTGTAGGCGGAATGGGCGTGGCTAAAGGGGGAATGGGCGGGGCCAAGGGCGGGGTGGGCGGGGCTAAGGGCGGAGTGGGCGGGGCTAAGGGCGGAGTGGGCGGGGCTAAAACCGGAAGGGGCGGGGCTAAAGGGGGGGGGGCCTTGCCGGGGCTCTAGGGGCCGTAGGGGGGAGGCTAAAAGGGGAATGGGCGAGGCAGAATCGTGTATGGGCAGGGCTAAAGGGGGAAAGGCCGTGGCTGAAGGCGGAATGGGCGTGGCTAAAGGGGGAATGGGCGGGGCCAAGGGCGGGGTGGGCGGGGCTAAGGGCGGAGTGGGCGGGGCTAAAGCCGGAAGGGGCGGGGCTAAAGGGGGGGGCTTGCCGGGGCTCTAGGGGCCGTAGGGGGGAGGCTGAAAGGGGAATGGGCGAGGCAGAATGGTGTATGGGCAGGGCTAAAGGGGGAAAGGCCGTGGCTGAAGGCGGAATGGGCGTGGCTAAAGGGGGAATGGGCGGGGCCAAGGGCGGGGTGGGCGGGGCTAAGGGCGGAGTGGGCGGGGCTAAGGGCGGAGTGGGCGGGGCTAAAGCCGGAAGGGGCGGGGCTAAAGGGGGGGGCTTGCCGGGGCTCTAGGGGCCGTAGGGGGGAGGCTAAAAGGGGAATGGGCAAGGCAGAATCGTGTATGGGCAGGGCTAAAGGGGGAAAGGCCGTGGCTGTAGGCGGAATGGGCGTGGCTAAAGGGGGAATGGGCGGGGCCAAGGGCGGGGTGGGCGGGGCTAAGGGCGGAGTGAACGGGGCTAAAGCCGGAAGGGGCGGGGCTAAAGGGGGGGGCTTGCCGGGGCTCTAGGGGCCGTAGGGGGGAGGCTAAAAGGGGAATGGGCGAGGCAGAATCGTGTATGGGCAGGGCTAAAGGGGGAAAGGCCGTGGCTGAAGGCGGAATGGGCGTGGCTAAAGGGGGAATGGGCGGGGCCAAGGGCGGGGTGGGCGGGGCTAAGGGCGGAGTGGGCGGGGCTAAAGCCGGAGTGGGCGGGGCTAAAGCCGGAAGGGGCGGGGCTAAGGGGGGGGGCTTGCCGGGGCTCTAGGGGCCGTAGGGGGGAGGCTAAAAGGGGAATGGGCGAGGCAGAATCGTGTATGGGCAGGGCTAAAGGGGGAAAGGCCGTGGCTGAAGGCGGAATGGGCGTGGCTAAAGGGGGAATGGGCGGGGCCAAGGGCGGGGTGGGCGGGGCTAAGGGCGGAGTGGGCGGGGCTAAAGCCGGAAGGGGCGGGGCTAAAGGGGGGGGCTTGCCGGGGCTCTAGGGGCCGTAGGGGGGAGGCTAAAAGGGGAATGGGCGAGGCAGAATCGTGTATGGGCAGGGCTAAAGGGGGAAAGGCCGTGGCTGAAGGCGGAATGGGCGTGGCTAAAGGGGGAATGGGCGGGGCCAAGGGCGGGGTGGGCGGGGCTAAGGGCGGAGTGGGCGGGGCTAAAGACGGAAGGGGCGGGGCTAAAGGGGGGGGGGCTTGCCGGGGCTCTAGGGGCCGTAGGGGGGAGGCTAAAAGGGGAATGGGCGAGGCAGAATCGTGTATGGGCAGGGCTAAAGGGGGAAAGGCCGTGGCTGAAGGCGGAATGGGCGTGGCTAAAGGGAAAATGGGCGGGGCCAAGGGCGGGGTGGGCGGGGCTAAGGTCGGAGTGGGCGGGGCTAAAGCAGGAAGGGGCGGGGCTAAAGCCGGAAGGGGCGGGGCTAAAGGGGGGGCTTGCCGGGGCTCTAGGGGCCGTAGGGGGGAGGCTAAAAGGGGAATGGGCGAGGCAGAATCGTGTATGGGCAGGGCTAAAGGGGGAAAGGCCGTGGCTGAAGGCGGAATGGGCGTGGCTAAAGGGGGAATGGGCGGGGCCAAGGGCGGGGTGGGCGGGGCTAAGGGCGGAGTGGGCGGGGCTAAAGCCGGAAGGGGCGGGGCTAAAGCAGGAAGGGGCGGGGCTAAAGGGGGGGGGCTTGCCGGGGCTCTAGGGGCCGTAGGGGGGAGGCTAAAAGGGGAATGGGCAAGGCAGAATCGTGTATGGGCAGGGCTAAAGGGGGAAAGGCCGTGGCTGAAGGCGGAATGGGCGTGGCTAAAGGGGGAATGGGCGGGGCCAAGGGCGGGGTGGGCGGGGCTAAGGGCGGAGTGGGCGGGGCTAAAGCCGGAAGGGGCGGGGCTAAAGCAGGAAGGGGCGGGGCTAAAGGGGGGGGCTTGCCGGGGCTCTAGGGGCCGTAGGGGGGAGGCTAAAAGGGGAATGGGCGAGGCAGAATCGTGTATGGGCAGGGCTAAAGGGGGAAAGGCCGTGGCTGAAGGCGGAATGGGCGTGGCTAAAGGGGGAATGGGCGGGGCCAAGGGCGGGGTGGGCGGGGCTAAGGGCGGAGTGGGCGGGGCTAAAGCCGGAAGGGGCGGGGCTAAAGCCGGAAGGGGCGGGGCTAAAGGGGGGGGCTTGCCGGGGCTCTAGGGGCCGTAGGGGGGAGGCTAAAAGGGGAATGGGCGAGGCAGAATCGTGTATGGGCAGGGCTAAAGGGGGAAAGGCCGTGGCTGAAGGCGGAATGGGCGTGGCTAAAGGGGGAATGGGCGGGGCCAAGGGCGGGGTGGGCGGGGCTAAGGGCGGAGTGGGCGGGGCTAAAGACGGAAGGGGCGGGGCTAAAGGGGGGGGGCTTGCCGGGGCTCTAGGGGCCGTAGGGGGGAGGCTAAAAGGGGAATGGGCGAGGCAGAATCGTGTATGGGCAGGGCTAAAGGGGGAAAGGCCGTGGCTGAAGGCGGAATGGGCGTGGCTAAAGAGGGAATGGGCGGGGCCAAGAACGGGGTGGGCGGGGCTAAAGCCGGAAGGGGCGGGGCTAAAGCCGGAAGGGGCGGGGCTAAAGGGGGGGCTTGCCGGGGCTCTAGGGGCCGTAGGGGGGAGGCTAAAAGGGGAATGGGCGAGGCAGAATCGTGTATAGGCAGGGCTAAAGGGGGAAAGGCCGTGGCTGAAGGCGGAATGGGCGTGGCTAAAGGGAAAATGGGCGGGGCCAAGGGCGGGGTGGGCGGGGCTAAGGGCGGAGTGGGCGGGGCTAAAGCCGGAAGGGGCGGGGCGAAAGCCGGAAGGGGCGGGGCTAAAGGGGGGGGCCTTGCCGGGGCTCTAGGGGCCGTAGGGGGGAGGCTAAAAGGGGAATGGGCGAGGCAGAATCGTGTATGGGCAGGGCTAAAGGGGGAAAGGCCGTGGCTGAAGGCGGAATGGGCGTGGCTAAAGGGGGAATGGGCGGGGCCAAGGGCGGGGTGGGCGGGGCTAAGGGCGGAGTGGGCGGGGCTAAAGCCGGAAGGGGCGGGGCGAAAGCCGGAAGGGGCGGGGCTAAAGGGGGGGGCTTGCCGGGGCTCTAGGGGCCGTAGGGGGGAGGCTAAAAGGGGAATGGGCAAGGCAGAATCGTGTATGGGCAGGGCTAAAGGGGGAAAGGCCGTGGCTGAAGGCGGAATGGGCGTGGCTAAAGGGGGAATGGGCGGGGCCAAGGGCGGGGTGGGCGGGGCTAAGGGCGGAGTGGGCGGGGCTAAGGGCGGAGTGGGCGGGGCTAAAGCCGGAAGGGGCGGGGCTAAAGGGGGGGGCCTTGCCGGGGCTCTAGGGGCCGTAGGGGGGAGGCTAAAAGGGGAATGGGCGAGGCAGAATCGTGTATGGGCAGGGCTAAAGGGGGAAGGGCCGTGGCTGAAGGCGGAATGGGCGTGGCTAAAGGGAAAATGGGCGTGGCCAAGGGCGGGGTGGGCGGGGCTAAGGGCGGAGTGGGCGGGGCTAAAGCCGGAAGGGGCGGGGCTAAAGGGGGGGGGCTTGCCGGGGCTCTAGGGGCCGTAGAGGGGAGGCTAAAAGGGGAATGGGCGAGGCAGACTCGTGTATGGGCAGGGCTAAAGGGGGAAAGGCCGTGGCTGAAGGCGGAATGGGCGTGGCTAAAGGGGGAATGGGCGGGGCCAAGGGCGGGGTGGGCGGGGCTAAGGGCGGAGTGGGCGGGGCTAAAGCCGGAAGGGGCGGGGCTAAAGGGGGGGGCTTGCCGGGGCTCTAGGGGCCGTAGGGGGGAGGCTAAAAGGGGAATGGGCGAGGCAGAATCGTGTATGGGCAGGGCTAAAGGGGGAAAGGCCGTGGCTGAAGGCGGAATGGGCGTGGCTAAAGGGAAAATGGGCGGGGCCAAGGGCGGGGTGGGCGGGGCCAAGGGCGGGGTGGGCGGGGCTAAAGCAGGAAGGGGCGGGGCTAAAGCCGGAAGGGGCGGGGCTAAAGGGGGGGGGCCTTGCCGGGGCTCTAGGGGCCGTAGGGGGGAGGCTAAAAGGGGAATGGGCGAGGCAGAATCGTGTATGGGCAGGGCTAAAGGGGGAAAGGCCGTGGCTGAAGGCGGAATGGGCGTGGCTAAAGGGGGAATGGGCGGGGCCAAGGGCGGGGTGGGCGGGGCTAAGGGCGGAGTGGGCGGGGCTAAAGCCGGAAGGGGCGGGGCTAAAGGGGGGGGGCTTGCCGGGGCTCTAGGGGCCGTAGAGGGGAGGCTAAAAGGGGAATGGGCGAGGCAGACTCGTGTATGGGCAGGGCTAAAGGGGGAAAGGCCGTGGCTGAAGGCGGAATGGGCGTGGCTAAAGGGGGAATGGGCGTGGCCAAGGGCGGGGTGGGCGGGGCTAAGGGCGGAGTGGGCGGGGCTAAAGCCGGAAGGGGCGGGGCTAAAGGGGGGGGCTTGCCGGGGCTCTAGGGGCCGTAGGGGGGAGGCTAAAAGGGGAATGGGCGAGGCAGAATCGTGTATGGGCAGGGCTAAAGGGGGAAAGGCCGTGGCTAAAGGCGGAATGGGCGTGGCTAAAGGGAAAATGGGCGGGGCCAAGGGCGGGGTGGGCGGGGCCAAGGGCGGGGTGGGCGGGGCTAAAGCAGGAAGGGGCGGGGCTAAAGCCGGAAGGGGCGGGGCTAAAGGGGGGGGGCCTTGCCGGGGCTCTAGGGGCCGTAGGGGGGAGGCTAAAAGGGGAATGGGCGAGGCAGAATCGTGTATGGGCAGGGCTAAAGGGGGAAAGGCCGTGGCTGAAGGCGGAATGGGCGTGGCTAAAGGGGGAATGGGCGGGGCCAAGGGCGGGGTGGGCGGGGCCAAGGGCGGGGTGGGCGGGGCTAAGGGCGGAGTGGGCGGGGCTAAGGGCGGAAGGGGCGGGGCTAAAGCCGGAAGGGGCGGGGCTAAAGGGGGGGGCTTGCCGGGGCTCTAGGGGCCGTAGGGGGGAGGCTAAAAGGGGAATGGGCGAGGCAGAATCGTGTATGGGCAGGGCTAAATGGGGAAAGGCCGTGGCTGAAGGCGGAATGGGCGTGGCTAAAGGGGGAATGGGCGGGGCCAAGGGCGGGGTGGGCGGGGCTAAGGGCGGAGTGGGCGGGGCTAAAGCCGGAAGGGGCGGGGCTAAAGGGGGGGGCTTGCCGGGGCTCTAGGGGCCGTAGGGGGGAGGCTAAAAGGGGAATGGGCGAGGCAGAATCGTGTATGGGCAGGGCTAAAGGGGGAAAGGCCGTGGCTAAAGGCGGAATGGGCGTGGCTAAAGGGAAAATGGGCGGGGCCAAGGGCGGGGTGGGCGGGGCCAAGGGCGGGGTGGGCGGGGCTAAAGCAGGAAGGGGCGGGGCTAAAGCCGGAAGGGGCGGGGCTAAAGGGGGGGGGCTTGCCGGGGCTCTAGGGGCCGTAGGGGGGAGGCTAAAAGGGGAATGGGCGAGGCAGAATCGTGTATGGGCAGGGCTAAAGGGGGAAAGGCCGTGGCTGAAGGCGGAATGGGCGTGGCTAAAGGGGGAATGGGCGGGGCCAAGGGCGGGGTGGGCGGGGCCAAGGGCGGGGTGGGCGGGGCTAAGGGCGGAGTGGGCGGGGCTAAAGCCGGAAGGGGCGGGGCTAAAGCCGGAAGGGGCGGGGCTAAAGGGGGGGGCTTGCCGGGGCTCTAGGGGCCGTAGGGGGGAGGCTAAAAGGGGAATGGGCGAGGCAGAATCGTGTATGGGCAGGGCTAAATGGGGAAAGGCCGTGGCTGAAGGCGGAATGGGCGTGGCTAAAGGGGGAATGGGCGGGGCCAAGGGCGGGGTGGGCGGGGCCAAGGGCGGAGTGGGCGGGGCTAAAGCCGGAAGGGGCGGGGCTAAAGCCGGAAGGGGCGGGGCTAAAGGGGGGGGCTTGCCGGGGCTCTAGGGGTCGTAGGGGGGAGGCTAAAAGGGGAATGGGCGAGGCAGAATCGTGTATGGGCAGGGCTAAAGAGGGAAAGGCCGTGGCTGAAGGCGGAATGGGCGTGGCTAAAGGGGGAATGGGCGGGGCCAAGGGCGAGGTGGGCGGGGCCAAGGGCGGTGTGGGCGGGGCTAAAGCCGGAAGGGGCGGGGCTAAAGCCGGAAGGGGCGGGGCTAAAGGGGGGGGCTTGCCGGGGCTCTAGGGGCCGTAGGGGGGAGGCTAAAAGGGGAATGGGCGAAGCAGAATCGTGTATGGGCAGGGCTAAAGGGGGAAAGGCCGTGGCTGAAGGCGGAATGGGCGTGGCTAAAGGGGGAATGGGCGGGGCCAAGGGCGGGGTGGGCGGGGCTAAGGGCGGAGTGGGCGAGGCTAAAGCCGGAAGGGGCGGGGCTAAAGGGGGGGGCTTGCCGGGGCTCTAGGGGCCGTAGGGGGGAGGCTAAAAGGGGAATGGGCGAGGCAGAATCGTGTATGGGCAGGGCTAAAGGGGGAAAGGCCGTGGCTGAAGGCGGAATGGGCGTGGCTAAAGGGGGAATGGGCGGGGCCAAGGGCGGGGTGGGCGGGGCTAAGGGCGGGGTGGGCGGGGCTAAGGGCGGAGTGGGCGGGGCGAAAGCCGGAAGGGGCGGGGCTAAAGGGGGGGGGCTTGCCGGGGCTCTAGGGGCCGTAGGGGGGAGGCTAAAAGGGGAATGGGCAAGGCAGAATCGTGTATGGGCAGGGCTAAAGGGGGAAAGGCCGTGGCTGAAGGCGGAATGGGCGTGGCTAAAGGGGGAATGGGCGGGGCCAAGGGCGGGGTGGGCGGGGCTAAGGGCGGAGTGGGCGGGGCTAAAGCCGGAAGGGGCGGGGCTAAAGGGGGGGGCTTGCCGGGGCTCTAGGGGCCGTAGGGGGGAGGCTAAAAGGGGAATGGGCGAGGCAGAATCGTGTATGGGCAGGGCTAAAGGGGGAAAGGCCGTGGCTGAAGGCGGAATGGGCGTGGCTAAAGGGGGAATGGGCGGGGCCAAGGGCGGGGTGGGCGGGGCTAAGGGCGGAGTGGGCGGGGCTAAAGCCGGAGTGGGCGGGGCTAAAGCCGGAAGGGGCGGGGCTAAAGGGGGGGCTTGCCGGGGCTCTAGGGGCCGTAGGGGGGAGGCTAAAAGGGGAATGGGCGAGGCAGAATCGTGTATGGGCAGGGCTAAAGGGGGAAAGGCCGTGGCTGAAGGCGGAATGGGCGTGGCTAAAGGGGGAATGGGCGGGGCCAAGGGCGGGGTGGGCGGGGCTAAGGGCGGGGTGGGCGGGGCTAAGGGCGGAGTGGGCGGGGCTAAAGCCGGAAGGGGCGGGGCTAAAGGGGGGCGATTGCCGGGGCTCTAGGGGCCGTAGGGGGGAGGCTAAAAGGGGAATGGGCGAGGCAGAATCGTGTATGGGCAGGGCTAAAGGGGGAAAGGCCGTGGCTGAAGGCGGAATGGGCGTGGCTAAAGGGGGAATGGGCGGGGCCAAGGGCGGGGTGGGCGGGGCTAAGGGCGGAGTGGGCGGGGCTAAAGCCGGAAGGGGCGGGGCTAAAGCCGGAAGGGGCGGGGCTAAAGGGGGGGCTTGCCGGGGCTCTAGGGGCCGTAGGGGGGAGGCTAAAAGGGGAATGGGCGAGGCAGAATCGTGTATGGGCAGGGCTAAAGGGGGAAAGGCCGTGGCTGAAGGCGGAATGGGCGTGGCTAAAGGGGGAATGGGCGGGGCCAAGGGCGGGGTGGGCGGGGCTAAGGGCGGAGTTGGCGGGGCTAAAGCCGGAAGGGGCGGGGCGAAAGCCGGAAGGGGCGGGGCTAAAGGGGGGGGCTTGCCGGGGCTCTAGGGGCCGTAGGGGGGAGGCTAAAAGGGGAATGGGCGAGGCAGAATCGTGTATGGGCAGGGCTAAAGGGGGAAAGGCCGTGGCTGAAGGCGGAATGGGCGTGGCTAAAGGGGGAATGGGCGGGGCCAAGGGCGGGGTGGGCGGGGCTAAGGGCGGAGTGGGCGGGGCTAAAGCCGGAAGGGGCGGGGCTAAAGCCGGAAGGGGCGGGGCTAAAGGGGGGGGGCTTGCCGGGGCTCTAGGGGCCGTAGGGGGGAGGCTAAAAGGGGAATGGGCGAGGCAGAATCGTGTATGGGCAGGGCTAAAGGGGGAAAGGCCGTGGCTGAAGGCGGAATGGGCGTGGCTAAAGGGGGAATGGGCGGGGCCAAGGGCGGGGTGGGCGGGGCTAAGGGCGGAGTGGGCGGGGCTAAGGGCGGAAGGGGCGGGGCTAAAGCCGGAAGGGGCGGGGCTAAAGGGGGGGGCTTGCCGGGGCTCTAGGGGCCGTAGGGGGGAGGCTAAAAGGGGAATGGGCGCGGCAGAATCGTGTATGGGCAGGGCTAAATGGGGAAAGGCCGTGGCTGAAGGCGGAATGGGCGTGGCTAAAGGGGGAATGGGCGGGGCCAAGGGCGGGGTGGGCGGGGCTAAGGGCGGAGTGGGCGGGGCTAAAGCCGGAAGGGGCGGGGCTAAAGGGGGGGGGCTTGCCGGGGCTCTAGGGGCCGTAGGGGGGAGGCTAAAAGGGGAATGGGCGAGGCAGAATCGTGTATGGGCAGGGCTAAAGGGGGAAAGGCCGTGGCTGAAGGCGGAATGGGCGTGGCTAAAGGGGGAATGGGCGGGGTGGGCGGGGCTAAGGGCGGAGTGGGCGGGGCTAAAGCCGGAAGGGGCGGGGCTAAAGCCGGAAGGGGCGGGGCTAAAGAGGGTGGGGCTTGCCGGGGCTCTAGGGGCCGTAGGGGGGAGGCTAAAAGGGGAATGGGCGAGGCAGAATCGTGTATGGGCAGGGCTAAAGGGGGAAAGGCCGTGGCTGAAGGCGGAATGGGCGTGGCTAAAGGGGGAATGGGCGGGGCCAAGGGCGGGGTGGGCGGGGCTAAGGGCGGAGTGGGCGGGGCTAAAGCCGGAAGGGGCGGGGCTAAAGCCGGAAGGGGCGGGGCTAAAGGGGGGGGCTTGCCGGGGCTCTAGGGGCCGTAGGGGGGAGGCTAAAAGGGGAATGGGCGAGGCAGAATCGTGTATGGGCAGGGCTAAAGGGGGAAAGGCCGTGGCTGAAGGCGGAATGGGCGTGGCTAAAGGGGGAATGGGCGGGGCCAAGGGCGGGGTGGGCGGGGCTAAGGGCGGAGTGGACGGGGCTAAAGCCGGAAGGGGCGGGGCTAAAGGGGGGGGGCTTGCCGGGGCTCTAGGGGCCGTAGGGGGGAGGCTGAAAGGGGAATGGGCGAGGCAGAATCGTGTATGGGCAGGGCTAAAGGGGGAAAGGCCGTGGCTGAAGGCGGAATGGGCGTGGCTAAAGGGGGAATGGGCGGGGTGGGCGGGGCTAAGGGCGGAGTGGGCGGGGCTAAAGCCGGAAGGGGCGGGGCTAAAGCCGGAAGGGGCGGGGCTAAAGGGGGGGGGGCTTGCCGGGGCTCTAGGGGCCGTAGGGGGGAGGCTAAAAGGGGAATGGGCGAGGCAGAATCGTGTATGGGCAGGGCTAAAGGGGGAAAGGCCGTGGCTGAAGGCGGAATGGGCGTGGCTAAAGGGGGAATGGGCGGGGCCAAGGGCGGGGTGGGCGGGGCTAAAGCCGGAAGGGGCGGGGCTAAAGCCGGAAGGGGCGGGGCTAAAGGGGGGGGGGCTTGCCGGGGCTCTAGGGGCCGTAGGGGGGAGGCTAAAAGGGGAATGGGCGAGGCAGAATCGTGTATGGGCAGGGCTAAAGGGGGAAAGGCCGTGGCTGAAGGCGGAATGGGCGTGGCTAAAGGGGGAATGGGCGGGGCCAAGGGCGGGGTGGGCGGGGCTAAGGGCGGAGTGGGCGGGGCTAAAGCCGGAAGGGGCGGGGCTAAAGGGGGGGGCTTGCCGGGGCTCTAGGGGCCGTAGGGGTGAGGCTAAAAGGGGAATGGGCGAGGCAGAATCCTGTATGGGCAGGGCTAAAGGGGGAAAGGCCGTGGCTGAAGGCGGAATGGGCGTGGCTAAAGGGGGAATGGGCGGGGCCAAGGGCGGGGTGGGCGGGGCTAAGGGCGGAGTGGGCGGGGCTAAAGCCGGAAGGGGCGGGGCTAAAGGGGGGGGCTTGCCGGGGCTCTAGGGGCCGTAGGGGGGAGGCTGAAAGGGGAATGGGCGAGGCAGAATCGTGTATGGGCAGGGCTAAAGGGGGAAAGGCCGTGGCTGAAGGCGGAATGGGCGTGGCTAAAGGGGGAATGGGCGGGGCCAAGTGCGGGGTGGGCGGGGCTAAGGGCGGAGTGGGCGGGGCTAAAACCGGAAGGGGCGGGGCTAAAGGGGGGGGGGGCTTGCCGGGGCTCTAGGGGCCGTAGGGGGGAGGCTAAAAGGGGAATGGGCGAGGCAGAATCGTGTATGGGCAGGGCTAAAGGGGGAAAGGCCGTGGCTGAAGGCGGAATGGGCGTGGCTAAAGGGGGAATGGGCGGGGCCAAGGGCGGGGTGGGCGGGGCTAAGGGCGGAGTGGGCGGGGCTAAAGCCGGAAGGGGCGGGGCTAAAGGGGGGGGCTTGCCGGGGCTCTAGGGGCCGTAGGGGGGAGGCTAAAAGGGGAATGGGCGAGGCAGAATCGTGTATGGGCAGGGCTAAAGGGGGAAAGGCCGTGGCTGAAGGCGGAATGGGCGTGGCTAAAGGGGGAATGGGCGGGGCCAAGGGCGGGGTGGGCGGGGCTAAAGCCGGAAGGGGCGGGGCTAAAGGGGGGGGCTTGCCGGGGCTCTAGGGGCCGTAGGGGGGAGGCTGAAAGGGGAATGGGCGAGGCAGAATCGTGTATGGGCAGGGCTAAAGGGGGAAAGGCCGTGGCTGAAGGCGGAATGGGCGTGGCTAAAGGGGGAATGGGCGGGGCCAAGTGCGGGGTGGGCGGGGCTAAGGGCGGAGTGGGCGGGGCTAAAGCCGGAAGGGGCGGGGCTAAAGGGGGGGGCCTTGCCGGGGCTCTAGGGGCCGTAGGGGGGAGGCTGAAAGGGGAATGGGCAAGGCAGAATGGTGTATGGGCAGGGCTAAAGGGGGAAAGGCCGTGGCTGAAGGCGGAATGGGCGTGGCTAAAGAGGGAATGGGCGGGGCCAAGGGCGGGGTGGGCGGGGCTAAGGGCGGAGTGGGCGGGGCTAAAGCCGGAAGGGGCGGGGCTAAAGCCGGAAGGGGCGGGGCTAAAGGGGGGGGCTTGCGGGGCTCTAGGGGCCGTAGGGGGGAGGCTAAAAGGGGAATGGGCAAGGCAGAATCGTGTATGGGCAGGGCTAAAGGGGGAAAGGCCGTGGCTGTAGGCGGAATGGGCGTGGCTAAAGGGGGAATGGGCGGGGCCAAGGGCGGGGTGGGCGGGGCTAAGGGCGGAGTGGGCGGGGCTAAGGGCGGAGTGGGCGGGGCTAAAACCGGAAGGGGCGGGGCTAAAGGGGGGGGGGCCTTGCCGGGGCTCTAGGGGCCGTAGGGGGGAGGCTAAAAGGGGAATGGGCGAGGCAGAATCGTGTATGGGCAGGGCTAAAGGGGGAAAGGCCGTGGCTGAAGGCGGAATGGGCGTGGCTAAAGGGGGAATGGGCGGGGCCAAGGGCGGGGTGGGCGGGGCTAAGGGCGGAGTGGGCGGGGCTAAAGCCGGAAGGGGCGGGGCTAAAGGGGGGGCTTGCCGGGGCTCTAGGGGCCGTAGGGGGGAGGCTGAAAGGGGAATGGGCGAGGCAGAATGGTGTATGGGCAGGGCTAAAGGGGGAAAGGCCGTGGCTGAAGGCGGAATGGGCGTGGCTAAAGGGGGAATGGGCGGGGCCAAGGGCGGGGTGGGCGGGGCTAAGGGCGGAGTGGGCGGGGCTAAGGGCGGAGTGGGCGGGGCTAAAGCCGGAAGGGGCGGGGCTAAAGGGGGGGGCTTGCCGGGGCTCTAGGGGCCGTAGGGGGGAGGCTAAAAGGGGAATGGGCAAGGCAGAATCGTGTATGGGCAGGGCTAAAGGGGGAAAGGCCGTGGCTGTAGGCGGAATGGGCGTGGCTAAAGGGGGAATGGGCGGGGCCAAGGGCGGGGTGGGCGGGGCTAAGGGCGGAGTGAACGGGGCTAAAGCCGGAAGGGGCGGGGCTAAAGGGGGGGGCTTGCCGGGGCTCTAGGGGCCGTAGGGGGGAGGCTAAAAGGGGAATGGGCGAGGCAGAATCGTGTATGGGCAGGGCTAAAGGGGGAAAGGCCGTGGCTGAAGGCGGAATGGGCGTGGCTAAAGGGGGAATGGGCGGGGCCAAGGGCGGGGTGGGCGGGGCTAAGGGCGGAGTGGGCGGGGCTAAAGCCGGAGTGGGCGGGGCTAAAGCCGGAAGGGGCGGGGCTAAGGGGGGGGGCTTGCCGGGGCTCTAGGGGCCGTAGGGGGGAGGCTAAAAGGGGAATGGGCGAGGCAGAATCGTGTATGGGCAGGGCTAAAGGGGGAAAGGCCGTGGCTGAAGGCGGAATGGGCGTGGCTAAAGGGGGAATGGGCGGGGCCAAGGGCGGGGTGGGCGGGGCTAAGGGCGGAGTGGGCGGGGCTAAAGCCGGAAGGGGCGGGGCTAAAGGGGGGGGCTTGCCGGGGCTCTAGGGGCCGTAGGGGGGAGGCTAAAAGGGGAATGGGCGAGGCAGAATCGTGTATGGGCAGGGCTAAAGGGGGAAAGGCCGTGGCTGAAGGCGGAATGGGCGTGGCTAAAGGGGGAATGGGCGGGGCCAAGGGCGGGGTGGGCGGGGCTAAAGCCGGAGTGGGCGGGGCTAAAGCCGGAAGGGGCGGGGCTAAAGGGGGGGGGCTTGCCGGGGCTCTAGGGGCCGTAGGGGGGAGGCTAAAAGGGGAATGGGCGAGGCAGAATCGTGTATGGGCAGGGCTAAAGGGGGAAAGGCCGTGGCTGAAGGCGGAATGGGCGTGGCTAAAGGGAAAATGGGCGGGGCCAAGGGCGGGGTGGGCGGGGCTAAGGTCGGAGTGGGCGGGGCTAAAGCAGGAAGGGGCGGGGCTAAAGCCGGAAGGGGCGGGGCTAAAGGGGGGGCTTGCCGGGGCTCTAGGGGCCGTAGGGGGGAGGCTAAAAGGGGAATGGGCGAGGCAGAATCGTGTATGGGCAGGGCTAAAGGGGGAAAGGCCGTGGCTGAAGGCGGAATGGGCGTGGCTAAAGGGGGAATGGGCGGGGCCAAGGGCGGGGTGGGCGGGGCTAAGGGCGGAGTGGGCGGGGCTAAAGCCGGAAGGGGCGGGGCTAAAGCAGGAAGGGGCGGGGCTAAAGGGGGGGGGCTTGCCGGGGCTCTAGGGGCCGTAGGGGGGAGGCTAAAAGGGGAATGGGCAAGGCAGAATCGTGTATGGGCAGGGCTAAAGGGGGAAAGGCCGTGGCTGAAGGCGGAATGGGCGTGGCTAAAGGGGGAATGGGCGGGGCCAAGGGCGGGGTGGGCGGGGCTAAGGGCGGAGTGGGCGGGGCTAAAGCCGGAAGGGGCGGGGCTAAAGCAGGAAGGGGCGGGGCTAAAGGGGGGGGCTTGCCGGGGCTCTAGGGGCCGTAGGGGGGAGGCTAAAAGGGGAATGGGCGAGGCAGAATCGTGTATGGGCAGGGCTAAAGGGGGAAAGGCCGTGGCTGAAGGCGGAATGGGCGTGGCTAAAGGGGGAATGGGCGGGGCCAAGGGCGGGGTGGGCGGGGCTAAGGGCGGAGTGGGCGGGGCTAAAGCCGGAAGGGGCGGGGCTAAAGCCGGAAGGGGCGGGGCTAAAGGGGGGGGCTTGCCGGGGCTCTAGGGGCCGTAGGGGGGAGGCTAAAAGGGGAATGGGCGAGGCAGAATGGTGTATGGGCAGGGCTAAAGGGGGAAAGGCCGTGGCTGAAGGCGGAATGGGCGTGGCTAAAGGGGGAATGGGCGGGGCCAAGGGCGGGGTGGGCGGGGCTAAGGGCGGAGTGGGCGGGGCTAAAGACGGAAGGGGCGGGGCTAAAGGGGGGGGGCTTGCCGGGGCTCTAGGGGCCGTAGGGGGGAGGCTAAAAGGGGAATGGGCGAGGCAGAATCGTGTATGGGCAGGGCTAAAGGGGGAAAGGCCGTGGCTGAAGGCGGAATGGGCGTGGCTAAAGGGGGAATGGGCGGGGCCAAGAACGGGGTGGGCGGGGCTAAAGCCGGAAGGGGCGGGGCTAAAGCCGGAAGGGGCGGGGCTAAAGGGGGGGCTTGCCGGGGCTCTAGGGGCCGTAGGGGGGAGGCTAAAAGGGGAATGGGCGAGGCAGAATCGTGTATAGGCAGGGCTAAAGGGGGAAAGGCCGTGGCTGAAGGCGGAATGGGCGTGGCTAAAGGGAAAATGGGCGGGGCCAAGGGCGGGGTGGGCGGGGCTAAGGGCGGAGTGGGCGGGGCTAAAGCCGGAAGGGGCGGGGCGAAAGCCGGAAAGGGCGGGGCTAAAGGGGGGGGGCCTTGCCGGGGCTCTAGGGGCCGTAGGGGGGAGGCTAAAAGGGGAATGGGCGAGGCAGAATCGTGTATGGGCAGGGCTAAAGGGGGAAAGGCCGTGGCTGAAGGCGGAATGGGCGTGGCTAAAGGGGGAATGGGCGGGGCCAAGGGCGGGGTGGGCGGGGCTAAGGGCGGAGTGGGCGGGGCTAAAGCCGGAAGGGGCGGGGCGAAAGCCGGAAGGGGCGGGGCTAAAGGGGGGGGCTTGCCGGGGCTCTAGGGGCCGTAGGGGGGAGGCTAAAAGGGGAATGGGCAAGGCAGAATCGTGTATGGGCAGGGCTAAAGGGGGAAAGGCCGTGGCTGAAGGCGGAATGGGCGTGGCTAAAGGGGGAATGGGCGGGGCCAAGGGCGGGGTGGGCGGGGCCAAGGGCGGAGTGGGCGGGGCTAAATCCGGAAGGGGCGGGGCTAAAGGGGGGGGCTTGCCGGGGCTCTAGGGGCCGTAGGGGGGAGGCTAAAAGGGGAATGGGCGAGGCAGAATCGTGTATAGGCAGGGCTAAAGGGGGAAAGGCCGTGGCTGAAGGCGGAATGGGCGTGGCTAAAGGGGGAATGGGCGGGGCCAAGGGCGGGGTGGGCGGGGCTAAGGGCGGAGTGGGCGGGGCTAAGGGCGGAGTGGGCGGGGCTAAAGCCGGAAGGGGCGGGGCTAAAGGGGGGGGCCTTGCCGGGGCTCTAGGGGCCGTAGGGGGGAGGCTAAAAGGGGAATGGGCGAGGCAGAATCGTGTATGGGCAGGGCTAAAGGGGGAAGGGCCGTGGCTGAAGGCGGAATGGGCGTGGCTAAAGGGAAAATGGGCGTGGCCAAGGGCGGGGTGGGCGGGGCTAAGGGCGGAGTGGGCGGGGCTAAAGCCGGAAGGGGCGGGGCTAAAGGGGGGGGGGCTTGCCGGGGCTCTAGGGGCCGTAGAGGGGAGGCTAAAAGGGGAATGGGCGAGGCAGACTCGTGTATGGGCAGGGCTAAAGGGGGAAAGGCCGTGGCTGAAGGCGGAATGGGCGTGGCTAAAGGGGGAATGGGCGGGGCCAAGGGCGGGGTGGGCGGGGCTAAGGGCGGAGTGGGCGGGGCTAAAGCCGGAAGGGGCGGGGCTAAAGGGGGGGGCTTGCCGGGGCTCTAGGGGCCGTAGGGGGGAGGCTAAAAGGGGAATGGGCGAGGCAGAATCGTGTATGGGCAGGGCTAAAGGGGGAAAGGCCGTGGCTAAAGGCGGAATGGGCGTGGCTAAAGGGAAAATGGGCGGGGCCAAGGGCGGGGTGGGCGGGGCCAAGGGCGGGGTGGGCGGGGCTAAAGCAGGAAGGGGCGGGGCTAAAGCCGGAAGGGGCGGGGCTAAAGGGGGGGGGCCTTGCCGGGGCTCTAGGGGCCGTAGGGGGGAGGCTAAAAGGGGAATGGGCGAGGCAGAATCGTGTATGGGCAGGGCTAAAGGGGGAAAGGCCGTGGCTGAAGGCGGAATGGGCGTGGCTAAAGGGGGAATGGGCGGGGCCAAGGGCGGGGTGGGCGGGGCCAAGGGCGGGGTGGGCGGGGCTAAGGGCGGAGTGGGCGGGGCTAAGGGCGGAAGGGGCGGGGCTAAAGCCGGAAGGGGCGGGGCTAAAGGGGGGGCTTGCCGGGGCTCTAGGGGCCGTAGGGGGGAGGCTAAAAGGGGAATGGGCGAGGCAGAATCGTGTATGGGCAGGGCTAAATGGGGAAAGGCCGTGGCTGAAGGCGGAATGGGCGTGGCTAAAGGGGGAATGGGCGGGGCCAAGGGCGGGGTGGGCGGGGCTAAGGGCGGAGTGGGCGGGGCTAAAGCCGGAAGGGGCGGGGCTAAAGGGGGGGGCTTGCCGGGGCTCTAGGGGCCGTAGGGGGGAGGCTAAAAGGGGAATGGGCGAGGCAGAATCGTGTATGGGCAGGGCTAAAGGGGGAAAGGCCGTGGCTAAAGGCGGAATGGGCGTGGCTAAAGGGAAAATGGGCGGGGCCAAGGGCGGGGTGGGCGGGGCCAAGGGCGGGGTGGGCGGGGCTAAAGCAGGAAGGGGCGGGGCTAAAGCCGGAAGGGGCGGGGCTAAAGGGGGGGGGCTTGCCGGGGCTCTAGGGGCCGTAGGGGGGAGGCTAAAAGGGGAATGGGCGAGGCAGAATCGTGTATGGGCAGGGCTAAAGGGGGAAAGGCCGTGGCTGAAGGCGGAATGGGCGTGGCTAAAGGGGGAATGGGCGGGGCCAAGGGCGGGGTGGGCGGGGCTAAGGGCGGAGTGGGCGGGGCTAAAGCCGGAAGGGGCGGGGCTAAAGCCGGAAGGGGCGGGGCTAAAGGGGGGGGCTTGCCGGGGCTCTAGGGGCCGTAGGGGGGAGGCTAAAAGGGGAATGGGCGAGGCAGAATCGTGTATGGGCAGGGCTAAATGGGGAAAGGCCGTGGCTGAAGGCGGAATGGGCGTGGCTAAAGGGGGAATGGGCGGGGCCAAGGGCGGGGTGGGCGGGGCCAAGGGCGGAGTGGGCGGGGCTAAAGCCGGAAGGGGCGGGGCTAAAGCCGGAAGGGGCGGGGCTAAAGGGGGGGGGTTGCCGGGGCTCTAGGGGTCGTAGGGGGGAGGCTAAAAGGGGAATGGGCGAGGCAGAATCGTGTATGGGCAGGGCTAAAGGGGGAAAGGCCGTGGCTGAAGGCGGAATGGGCGTGGCTAAAGGGAAAATGGGCGGGGCCAAGGGCGGGGTGGGCGGGGCTAAGGGCGGAGTGGGCGGGGCTAAAGCCGGAGTGGTCGGGGCTAAAGCCGGAAGGGGCGGGGCTAAAGGGGGGAGGCTTGCCGGGGCTCTAGGGGCCGTAGGGGGGAGGCTAAAAGGGGAATGGGCGAGGCAGAATCGTGTATGGGCAGGGCTAAAGGGGGAAAGGCCGTGGCTGAAGGCGGAATGGGCGTGGCTAAAGGGGGAATGGGCGGGGCCAAGGGCGGGGTGGGCGGGGCTAAGGGCGGAGTGGGCGGGGCTAAATCCGGAAGGGGCGGGGCTAAAGGGGGGGGCTTGCCGGGGCTCTAGGGGCCGTAGGGGGGAGGCTAAAAGGGGAATGGGCGAGGCAGAATCGTGTATGGGCAGGGCTAAAGGGGGAAAGGCCGTGGCTGAAGGCGGAATGGGCGTGGCTAAAGGGGGAATGGGCGGGGCCAAGGGCGGGGTGGGCGGGGCTAAGGGCGGAGTGGGCGGGGCTAAAGCCGGAGTGGGCGGGGCTAAAGCCGGAAGGGGCGGGGCTAAAGGGGGGGCTTGCCGGGGCTCTAGGGGCCGTAGGGGGGAGGCTAAAAGGGGAATGGGCGAGGCAGAATCGTGTATGGGCAGGGCTAAAGGGGGAAAGGCCGTGGCTGAAGGCGGAATGGGCGTGGCTAAAGGGGGAATGGGCGGGGCCAAGGGCGGGGTGGGCGGGGCTAAGGGCGGGGTGGGCGGGGCTAAGGGCGGAGTGGGCGGGGCTAAAGCCGGAAGGGGCGGGGCTAAAGGGGGGCGATTGCCGGGGCTCTAGGGGCCGTAGGGGGGAGGCTAAAAGGGGAATGGGCGAGGCAGAATCGTGTATGGGCAGGGCTAAAGGGGGAAAGGCCGTGGCTGAAGGCGGAATGGGCGTGGCTAAAGGGGGAATGGGCGGGGCCAAGGGCGGGGTGGGCGGGGCTAAGGGCGGAGTGGGCGGGGCTAAAGCCGGAAGGGGCGGGGCTAAAGCCGGAAGGGGCGGGGCTAAAGGGGGGGCTTGCCGGGGCTCTAGGGGCCGTAGGGGGGAGGCTAAAAGGGGAATGGGCGAGGCAGAATCGTGTATGGGCAGGGCTAAAGGGGGAAAGGCCGTGGCTGAAGGCGGAATGGGCGTGGCTAAAGGGGGAATGGGCGGGGCCAAGGGCGGGGTGGGCGGGGCTAAGGGCGGAGTTGGCGGGGCTAAAGCCGGAAGGGGCGGGGCGAAAGCCGGAAGGGGCGGGGCTAAAGGGGGGGGCTTGCCGGGGCTCTAGGGGCCGTAGGGGGGAGGCTAAAAGGGGAATGGGCGAGGCAGAATCGTGTATGGGCAGGGCTAAAGGGGGAAAGGCCGTGGCTGAAGGCGGAATGGGCGTGGCTAAAGGGGGAATGGGCGGGGCCAAGGGCGGGGTGGGCGGGGCTAAGGGCGGAGTGGGCGGGGCTAAGGGCGGAAGGGGCGGGGCTAAAGCCGGAAGGGGCGGGGCTAAAGGGGGGGGCTTGCCGGGGCTCTAGGGGCCGTAGGGGGGAGGCTAAAAGGGGAATGGGCGCGGCAGAATCGTGTATGGGCAGGGCTAAAGGGGGAAAGGCCGTGGCTGAAGGCGGAATGGGCGTGGCTAAAGGGGGAATGGGCGGGGCCAAGGGCGGGGTGGGCGGGGCTAAGGGCGGAGTGGGCGGGGCTAAGGGCGGAAGGGGCGGGGCTAAAGCCGGAAGGGGCGGGGCTAAAGGGGGGGGCTTGCCGGGGCTCTAGGGGCCGTAGGGGGGAGGCTAAAAGGGGAATGGGCGCGGCAGAATCGTGTATGGGCAGGGCTAAATGGGGAAAGGCCGTGGCTGAAGGCGGAATGGGCGTGGCTAAAGGGGGAATGGGCGGGGCCAAGGGCGGGGTGGGCGGGGCTAAGGGCGGAGTGGGCGGGGCTAAAGCCGGAAGGGGCGGGGCTAAAGGGGGGGGGCTTGCCGGGGCTCTAGGGGCCGTAGGGGGGAGGCTAAAAGGGGAATGGGCGAGGCAGAATCGTGTATGGGCAGGGCTAAAGGGGGAAAGGCCGTGGCTGAAGGCGGAATGGGCGTGGCTAAAGGGGGAATGGGCGGGGCCAAGGGCAGGGTGGGCGGGGCCAAGGGCGGGGTGGGCGGGGCTAAGGGCGGAGTGGGCGGGGCGAAAGCCGGAAGGGGCGGGGCTAAAGGGGGGGGGCTTGCCGGGGCTCTAGGGGCCGTAGGGGGGAGGCTAAAAGGGGAATGGGCGAGGCAGAATCGTGTATGGGCAGGGCTAAAGGGGGAAAGGCCGTGGCTGAAGGCGGAATGGGCGTGGCTAAAGGGGGAATGGGCGGGGCCAAGGGCGGGGTGGGCGGGGCTAAAGCCGGAAGGGGCGGGGCTAAAGCCGGAAGGGGCGGGGCTAAAAAGGGGGGGCTTGCCGGGGCTCTAGGGGCCGTAGGGGGGAGGCTAAAAGGGGAATGGGCGAGGCAGAATCGTGTATAGGCAGGGCTAAAGGGGGAAAGGCCGTGGCTGAAGGCGGAATGGGCGTGGCTAAAGGGAAAATGGGCGGGGCCAAGGGCGGGGTGGGCGGGGCTAAGGGCGGAGTGGGCGGGGCTAAAGCAGGAAGGGGCGGGGCTAAAGCCGGAAGGGGCGGGGCTAAAGGGGGGGGGCTTGCCGGGGCTCTAGGGGCCGTAGGGGGGAGGCTAAAAGGGGAATGGGCGAGGCAGAATCGTGTATGGGCAGGGCTAAAGGGGGAAAGGCCGTGGCTGAAGGCGGAATGGGCGTGGCTAAAGGGGGAATGGGCGGGGCCAAGGGCGGGGTGGGCGGGGCTAAGGGCGGAGTGGGCGGGGCTAAAGCCGGAAGGGGCGGGGCTAAAGGGGGGGGGCTTGCCGGGGCTCTAGGGGCCGTAGGGGGGAGGCTAAAAGGGGAATGGGCGAGGCAGAATCGTGTATGGGCAGGGCTAAAGGGGGAAAGGCCGTGGCTGAAGGCGGAATGGGCGTGGCTAAAGGGGGAATGGGCGGGGCCAAGGGCGGGGTGGGCGGGGCTAAGGGCGGAGTGGGCGGGGCTAAAGCCGGAAGGGGCGGGGCTAAAGGGGGGGGGGCTTGCCGGGGCTCTAGGGGCCGTAGGGGGGAGGCTAAAAGGGGAATGGGCGAGGCAGAATCGTGTATGGGCAGGGCTAAATGGGGAAAGGCCGTGGCTGAAGGCGGAATGGGCGTGGCTAAAGGGGGAATGGGCGGGGCCAAGGGCGGGGTGGGCGGGGCTAAGGGCGGAGTGGGCGGGGCTAAAGCCGGAAGGGGCGGGGCGAAAGCCGGAAGGGGCGGGGCTAAAGGGGGGGGGCTTGCCGGGGCTCTAGGGGCCGTAGGGGGAGGCTAAAAGGGGAATGGGCGAGGCAGAATCGTGTATGGGCAGGGCTAAATGGGGAAAGGCCGTGGCTGAAGGCGGAATGGGCGTGGCTAAAGGGGGAATGGGCGGGGCCAAGGGCGGGGTGGGCGGGGCTAAGGGCGGAGTGGGCGGGGCTAAAGCCGGAAGGGGCGGGGCTAAAGCCGGAAGGGGCGGGGCTAAAGGGGGGGGGTTGCCGGGGCTCTAGGGGCCGTAGGGGGGAGGCTAAAAGGGGAATGGGCGAGGCAGAATCGTGTATGGGCAGGGCTAAAGAGGGAAAGGCCGTGGCTGAAGGCGGAATGGGCGTGGCTAAAGGGGGAATGGGCGGGGCCAAGGGCGAGTTGGGCGGGGCCAAGGGCGGAGTGGGCGGGGCTAAAGCCGGAAGGGGCGGGGCTAAAGCCGGAAGGGGCGGGGCTAAAGGGGGGGGCTTGCCGGGGCTCTAGGGGCCGTAGGGGGGAGGCTAAAAGGGGAATGGGCGAGGCAGAATCGTGTATGGGCAGGGCTAAAGGGGGAAAGGCTGTGGCTGAAGGCGGAATGGGCGTGGCTAAAGGGGGAATGGGCGGGGCCAAGGGCGGAGTGGGCGGGGCTAAGGGCGGAGTGGGCGGGGCTAAAGCCGGAAGGGGCGGGGCTAAAGGGGGGGGCTTGCCGGGGCTCTAGGGGCCGTAGGGGGGAGGCTAAAAGGGGAATGGGCGAGGCAGAATCGTGTATGGGCAGGGCTAAAGGGGGAAAGGCCGTGGCTGAAGGCGGAATGGGCGTGGCTAAAGGGGGAATGGGCGGGGCCAAGGGCGGGGTGGGCGGGGCTAAGGGCGGAGTGGGCGGGGCTAAAGCCGGAGTGGGCGGGGCTAAAGCCGGAAGGGGCGGGGCTAAAGGGGGGGCTTGCCGGGGCGCTAGGGGCCGTAGGGGGGAGGCTAAAAGGGGAATGGGCGAGGCAGAATCGTGTATGGGCAGGGCTAAAGGGGGAAAGGCCGTGGCTGAAGGCGGAATGGGCGTGGCTAAAGGGGGAATGGGCGGGGCCAAGGGCGGGGTGGGCGGGGCTAAGGGCGGGGTGGGCGGGGCTAAGGGCGGAGTGGGCGGGGCTAAAGCCGGAAGGGGCGGGGCTAAAGGGGGGCGATTGCCGGGGCTCTAGGGGCCGTAGGGGGGAGGCTAAAAGGGGAATGGGCGAGGCAGAATCGTGTATGGGCAGGGCTAAAGGGGGAAAGGCCGTGGCTGAAGGCGGAATGGGCGTGGCTAAAGGGGGAATGGGCGGGGCCAAGGGCGGGGTGGGCGGGGCTAAGGGCGGAGTGGGCGGGGCTAAAGCCGGAAGGGGCGGGGCTAAAGCCGGAAGGGGCGGGGCTAAAGGGGGGGCTTGCCGGGGCTCTAGGGGCCGTAGGGGGGAGGCTAAAAGGGGAATGGGCGAGGCAGAATCGTGTATGGGCAGGGCTAAAGGGGGAAAGGCCGTGGCTGAAGGCGGAATGGGCGTGGCTCAAGGGGGAATGGGCGGGGCCAAGGGCGGGGTGGGCGGGGCTAAGGGCGGAGTTGGCGGGGCTAAAGCCGGAAGGGGCGGGGCGAAAGCCGGAAGGGGCGGGGCTAAAGGGGGGGGCTTGCCGGGGCTCTAGGGGCCGTAGGGGGGAGGCTAAAAGGGGAATGGGCGAGGCAGAATCGTGTATGGGCAGGGCTAAAGGGGGAAAGGCCGTGGCTGAAGGCGGAATGGGCGTGGCTAAAGGGGGAATGGGCGGGGCCAAGGGCGGGGTGGGCGGGGCTAAGGGCGGAGTGGGCGGGGCTAAAGCCGGAAGGGGCGGGGCGAAAGCCGGAAGGGGCGGGGCTAAAGGGGGGGGCTTGCCGGGGCTCTAGGGGCCGTAGGGGGGAGGCTAAAAGGGGAATGGGCGAGGCAGAATCGTGTATGGGCAGGGCTAAAGGGGGAAAGGCCGTGGCTGAAGGCGGAATGGGCGTGGCTAAAGGGGGAATGGGCGGGGCCAAGGGCGGGGTGGGCGGGGCTAAGGGCGGAGTGGGCGGGGCTAAGGGCGGAAGGGGCGGGGCTAAAGCCGGAAGGGGCGGGGCTAAAGGGGGGGGCTTGCCGGGGCTCTAGGGGCCGAAGGGGGGAGGCTAAAAGGGGAATGGGCGAGGCAGAATCGTGTATGGGCAGGGCTAAATGGGGAAAGGCCGTGGCTGAAGGCGGAATGGGCGTGGCTAAAGGGGGAATGGGCGGGGCCAAGGGCGGGGTGGGCGGGGCTAAGGGCGGAGTGGGCGGGGCTAAAGCCGGAGTGGGCGGGGCTAAAGCCGGAAGGGGCGGGGCTAAAGGGGGGGCTTGCCGGGGCTCTAGGGGCCGTAGGGGGGAGGCTAAAAGGGGAATGGGCGAGGCAGAATCGTGTATGGGCAGGGCTAAAGGGGGAAAGGCCGTGGCTGAAGGCGGAATGGGCGTGGCTAAAGGGGGAATGGGCGGGGCCAAGGGCGGGGTGGGCGGGGCTAAGGGCGGGGTGGGCGGGGCTAAGGGCGGAGTGGGCGGGGCTAAAGCCGGAAGGGGCGGGGCTAAAGGGGGGCGATTGCCGGGGCTCTAGGGGCCGTAGGGGGGAGGCTAAAAGGGGAATGGGCGAGGCAGAATCGTGTATGGGCAGGGCTAAAGGGGGAAAGGCCGTGGCTGAAGGCGGAATGGGCGTGGCTAAAGGGGGAATGGGCGGGGCCAAGGGCGGGGTGGGCGGGGCTAAGGGCGGAGTGGGCGGGGCTAAAGCCGGAAGGGGCGGGGCTAAAGCCGGAAGGGGCGGGGCTAAAGGGGGGGGCTTGCCGGGGCTCTAGGGGCCGTAGGGGGGAGGCTAAAAGGGGAATGGGCGAGGCAGAATCGTGTATGGGCAGGGCTAAAGGGGGAAAGGCCGTGGCTGAAGGCGGAATGGGCGTGGCTCAAGGGGGAATGGGCGGGGCCAAGGGCGGGGTGGGCGGGGCTAAGGGCGGAGTTGGCGGGGCTAAAGCCGGAAGGGGCGGGGCGAAAGCCGGAAGGGGCGGGGCTAAAGGGGGGGGCTTGCCGGGGCTCTAGGGGCCGTAGGGGGGAGGCTAAAAGGGGAATGGGCGAGGCAGAATCGTGTATGGGCAGGGCTAAAGGGGGAAAGGCCGTGGCTGAAGGCGGAATGGGCGTGGCTAAAGGGGGAATGGGCGGGGCCAAGGGCGGGGTGGGCGGGGCTAAGGGCGGAGTGGGCGGGGCTAAAGCCGGAAGGGGCGGGGCGAAAGCCGGAAGGGGCGGGGCTAAAGGGGGGGGCTTGCCGGGGCTCTAGGGGCCGTAGGGGGGAGGCTAAAAGGGGAATGGGCGAGGCAGAATCGTGTATGGGCAGGGCTAAAGGGGGAAAGGCCGTGGCTGAAGGCGGAATGGGCGTGGCTAAAGGGGGAATGGGCGGGGCCAAGGGCGGGGTGGGCGGGGCTAAGGGCGGAGTGGGCGGGGCTAAGGGCGGAAGGGGCGGGGCTAAAGCCGGAAGGGGCGGGGCTAAAGGGGGGGGCTTGCCGGGGCTCTAGGGGCCGAAGGGGGGAGGCTAAAAGGGGAATGGGCGAGGCAGAATCGTGTATGGGCAGGGCTAAATGGGGAAAGGCCGTGGCTGAAGGCGGAATGGGCGTGGCTAAAGGGGGAATGGGCGGGGCCAAGGGCGGGGTGTGCGGGGCTAAGGGCGGAGTGGGCGGGGCTAAAGCCGGAAGGGGCGGGGCTAAAGGGGGGGGGCTTGCCGGGGCTCTAGGGGCCGTAGGGGGGAGGCTAAAAGGGGAATGGGCGAGGCAGAATCGTGTATGGGCAGGGCTAAAGGGGGAAAGGCCGTGGCTGAAGGCGGAATGGGCGTGGCTAAAGGGGGAATGGGCGGGGCCAAGGGCGGGGTGGGCGGGGCCAAGGGCGGGGTGGGCGGGGCTAAGGGCGGAGTGGGCGGGGCGAAAGCCGGAAGGGGCGGGGCTAAAGGGGGGGGGCTTGCCGGGGCTCTAGGGGCCGTAGGGGGGAGGCTAAAAGGGGAATGGGCGAGGCAGAATCGTGTATGGGCAGGGCTAAAGGGGGAAAGGCCGTGGCTGAAGGCGGAGATGGGCGTGGCTAAAGGGGAATGGGCGGGGCCAAGGGCGGGGTGGGCGGGGCTAAAGCCGGAAGGGGCGGGGCTAAAGCCGGAAGGGGCGGGGCTAAAGGGGGGGGGCTTGCCGGGGCTCTAGGGGCCGTAGGGGGGAGGCTAAAAGGGGAATGGCGAGGCAGAATCGTGTATAGGCAGGGCTAAAGGGGGAAAGGCCGTGGCTGAAGGCGAATGGGCGTGGCTAAAGGGAAAATGGGCGGGGCCAAGGGCGGGGTGGGCGGGGCTAAGGGCGGAGTGGGCGGGGCTAAAGCCGGAAGGGGCGGGGCTAAAGGGGGGGGGGCTTGCCGGGGCTCTAGGGGCCGTAGGGGGGAGGCTAAAAGGGGAATGGGCGAGGCAGAATCGTGTATGGGCAGGGCTAAAGGGGGAAAGGCCGTGGCTGAAGGCGGAATGGGCGTGGCTAAAGGGGGAATGGGCGGGGCCAAGGGCGGGGTGGGCGGGGCTAAGGGCGGAGTGGGCGGGGCTAAAGCCGGAAGGGGCGGGGCTAAAGGGGGGGGCTTGCCGGGGCTCTAGGGGCCGTAGGGGGGAGGCTAAAAGGGGAATGGGCGAGGCAGAATCGTGTATGGGCAGGGCTAAAGGGGGAAAGGCCGTGGCTGAAGGCGGAATGGGCGTGGCTAAAGGGGGAATGGGCGGGGCCAAGGGCGGGGTGGGCGGGGCTAAGGGCGGAGTGGGCGGGGCTAAAGCCGGAGTGGGAGGGGCTAAAGCCGGAAGGGGCGGGGCTAAAGGGGGGGGCTTGCCGGGGCTCTAGGGGCCGTAGGGGGGAGGCTAAAAGGGGAATGGGCAAGGCAGAATCGTGTATGGGCAGGGCTAAAGGGGGAAAGGCCGTGGCTGAAGGCGGAATGGGCGTGGCTAAAGGGGGAATGGGCGGGGCCAAGGGCGGGGTGGGCGGGGCTAAGGGCGGAGTGGGCGGGGCTAAGGGCGGTGTGGGCGGGGCTAAAGCCGGAAGGGGCGGGGCTAAGGGGGGGGGGCTTGCCGGGGCTCTAGGGGCCGTAGGGGGGAGGCTAAAAGGGGAATGGGCGAGGCAGAATCGTGTATGGGCAGGGCTAAAGGGGGAAAGGCCGTGGCTGAAGGCGGAATGGGCGTGGCTAAAGGGGGAATGGGCGGGGCCAAGGGCGGGGTGGGCGGGGCTAAGGGCGGAGTGGGCGGGGCTAAAGCCGGAAGGGGCGGGGCTAAAGGGGGGGGCTTGCCGGGGCTCTAGGGGCCGTAGAGGGGAGGCTAAAAGGGGAATGGGCGAGGCAGAATCGTGTATGGGCAGGGCTAAAGGGGGAAAGGCCGTGGCTGAAGGCGGAATGGGCGTGGCTAAAGGGAAAATGGGCGGGGCCAAGGGCGGGGTGGGCGGGGCTAAGGGCGGGGTGGGCGGGGCTAAAGCCGGAGTGGGTGGGGCTAAAGCCGGAAGGGGCGGGGCTAAAGGGGGGGGGCTTGCCGGGGCTCTAGGGGCCGTAGGGGGGAGGCTAAAAGGGGAATGGGCAAGGCAGAATCGTGTATGGGCAGGGCTAAAGGGGGAAAGGCCGTGGCTGAAGGCGGAATGGGCGTGGCTAAAGGGGGAATGGGCGGGGCCAAGGGCGGGGTGGGCGGGGCTAAGGGCGGAGTGGGCGGGGCTAAAGCCGGAAGGGGCGGGGCTAAAGGGGGGGGCTTGCCGGGGCTCTAGGGGCCGTAGGGGGGGAGGCTAAAAGGGGAATGGGCGAGGCAGAATCGTGTATGGGCAGGGCTAAAGGGGGAAAGGCCGTGGCTGAAGGCGGAATGGGCGTGGCTAAAGGGGGAATGGGCGGGGCCAAGGGCGGGGTGGGCGGGGCTAAGGGCGGAGTGGGCGGGGCTAAAGCCGGAAGGGGCGGGGCTAAAGCCGGAAGGGGCGGGGCTAAAGGGGGGGCTTGCCGGGGCTCTAGGGGCCGTAGGGGGGAGGCTAAAAGGGGAATGGGCGAGGCAGAATCGTGTATGGGCAGGGCTAAAGGGGGAAAGGCCGTGGCTGAAGGCGGAATGGGCGTGGCTAAAGGGGGAATGGGCGGGGCCAAGGGCGGGGTGGGCGGGGCCAAGGGCGGGGTGGGCGGGGCTAAGGGCGGAGTGGGCGGGGCTAAAGCCGGAAGGGGCGGGGCTAAAGGGGGGGCTTGCCGGGGCTCTAGGGGCCGTAGGGGGGAGGGTAAAAGGGGAATGGGCGAGGCAGAATCGTGTATGGGCAGGGCTAAAGGGGGAAAGGCCGTGGCTGAAGGCGGAATGGGCGTGGCTAAAGGGGGAATGGGCGGGGCCAAGGGCGGGGTGGGCGGGGCTAAGGGCGGAGTGGGCGGGGCTAAGGGCGGAGTGGGCGGGGCTAAAGCCGGAAGGGGCGGGGCTAAAGGGGGGGGCTTGCCGGGGCTCTAGGGGCCGTAGAGGGGAGGCTAAAAGGGGAATGGGCGAGGCAGAATCGTGTATGGGCAGGGCTAAAGGGGGAAAGGCCGTGGCTGAAGGCGGAATGGGCGTGGCTAAAGGGGGAATGGGCGGGGCCAAGGGCGGGGTGGGCGGGGCTAAGGGCGGAGTGGGCGGGGCTAAAGCCGGAAGGGGCGGGGCTAAAGGGGGGGGGGCTTGCCGGGGCTCTAGGGGCCGTAGGGGGGAGGCTAAAAGGGGAATGGGCGAGGCAGAATCGTGTATGGGCAGGGCTAAAGGGGGAAAGGCCGTGGCTGAAGGCGGAATGGGCGTGGCTAAAGGGAAAATGGGCGGGGCCAAGGGCGGGGTGGGCGGGGCCAAGGGCGGGGTGGGCGGGGCTAAGGGCGGAGTGGGCGGGGCTAAAGCCGGAAGGGGCGGGGCGAAAGCCGGAAGGGGCGGGGCTAAAGGGGGGGGCTTGCCGGGGCTCTAGGGGCCGTAGGGGGGAGGCTAAAAGGGGAATGGGCGAGGCAGAATCGTGTATGGGCAGGGCTAAAGGGGGAAAGGCCGTGGCTGAAGACGGAATGGGCGTGGCTAAAGGGGGAATGGGCGGGGCCAAGGGCGGGGTGGGCGGGGCTAAGGGCGGAGTGGGCGGGGCTAAAGCCGGAGTGGGCGGGGCGAAAGCCGGAAGGGGCGGGGCTAAAGGGGGGGGGCTTGCCGGGGCTCTAGGGGCCGTAGGGGGGAGGCTAAAAGGGGAATGGGCGAGGCAGAATCGTGTATGGGCAGGGCTAAAGGGGGAAAGGCCGTGGCTGAAGGCGGAATGGGCGTGGCTAAAGGGGGAATGGGCGGGGCCAAGGGCGGGGTGGGCGGGGCTAAGGGCGGAGTGGGCGGGGCTAAAGACGGAAGGGGCGGGGCTAAAGGGGGGGGGCTTGCCGGGGCTCTAGGGGCCGTAGGGGGGAGGCTAAAAGGGGAATGGGCGAGGCAGAATCGTGTATGGGCAGGGCTAAAGGGGGAAAGGCCGTGGCTGAAGGCGGAATGGGCGTGGCTAAAGGGGGAATGGGCGGGGCCAAGAACGGGGTGGGCGGGGCTAAAGCCGGAAGGGGCGGGGCTAAAGCCGGAAGGGGCGGGGCTAAAGGGGGGGGGCTTGCCGGGGCTCTAGGGGCCGTAGGGGGGAGGCTAAAAGGGGAATGGGCGAGGCAGAATCGTGTATAGGCAGGGCTAAAGGGGGAAAGGCCGTGGCTGAAGGCGGAATGGGCGTGGCTAAAGGGGGAATGGGCGAGGCCAAGGGCGGGGTGGGCGGGGCTAAGGGCGGAGTGGGCGGGGCTAAGGGCGGAGTGGGCGGGGCTAAAGCCGGAAGGGGCGGGGCTAAAGGGGGGGGCCTTGCCGGGGCTCTAGGGGCCGTAGGGGGGAGGCTAAAAGGGGAATGGGCGAGGCAGAATCGTGTATGGGCAGGGCTAAAGGGGGAAAGGCCGTGGCTGAAGGCGGAATGGGCGTGGCTAAAGGGGGAATGGGCGGGGCCAAGGGCGGGGTGGGCGGGGCTAAGGGCGGAGTGGGCGGGGCTAAAGCCGGAAGGGGCGGGGCTAAAGGGGGGGGCTTGCCGGGGGCTCTAGGGGCCGTAGGGGGAGGCTAAAAGGGGAATGGGCGAGGCAGAATCGTGTATGGGCAGGGCTAAAGGGGGAAAGGCCGTGGCTGAAGGCGGAATGGGCGTGGCTAAAGGGGGAATGGGCGGGGCCAAGGGCGGGGTGGGCGGGGCTAAAGCCGGAGTGGGCGGGGCTAAAGCCGGAAGGGGCGGGGCTAAAGGGGGGGGGCTTGCCGGGGCTCTAGGGGCCGTAGGGGGGAGGCTAAAAGGGGAATGGGCGAGGCAGAATCGTGTATAGGCAGGGCTAAAGGGGGAAAGGCCGTGGCTGAAGGCGGAATGGGCGTGGCTAAAGGGAAAATGGGCGGGGGCCAAGGGCGGGGTGGGCGGGGCTAAGGGCGGAGTGGGCGGGGCTAAGGGCGGAGTGGGCGGAGCTAAAGCCGGAAGGGGCGGGGCTAAAGGGGGGGGCCTTGCCGGGCTCTAGGGGCCGTAGGGGGGAGGCTAAAAGGGGAATGGGCGAGGCAGAATCGTGTATGGGCAGGGCTAAAGGGGGAAAGGCCGTGGCTGAAGGCGGAATGGGCGTGGCTAAAGGGGGAATGGGCGGGGCCAAGGGCGGGGTGGGCGGGGCTAAGGGCGGAGTGGGCGGGGCTAAAGCCGAAGGGGCGGGGCTAAAGGGGGAGGCTTGCCGGGCTCTAGGGGCCGTAGGGGGGAGGCTAAAAGGGGAATGGGCGAGGCAGAATCGTGTATGGGCAGGGCTAAAGGGGGAAAGGCCGTGGCTGAAGGCGGAATGGGCGTGGCTAAAGGGGAATGGGCGGGGCCAAGGCGGGGTGGGCGGGGCTAACGGCGGAGTGGGCGGGGCTAAAGCCGGAGTGGGCGGGGCGAAAGCCGGAAGGGGCGGGGCTAAAGCCGGAAGGGGCGGGGCTAAAGGGGGGGGCTTGCCGGGGCTCTAGGGGCCGTAGGGGGAGGCTAAAAGGGGAATGGGCGAGGCAGAATCGTGTATGGGCAGGGCTAAAGGGGGAAAGGCCGTGGCTGAAGGCGGAATGGGCGTGGCTAAAGGGGGAATGGGCGGGGCCAAGGGCGGGGTGGGCGGGGCTAAGGGCGGAGTGGGCGGGGCTAAAGCAGGAAGGGGCGGGGCTAAAGCAGGAAGGGCGGGGCTAAAGGGGGGGGCTTGCCGGGGCTCTAGGGGCCGTAGGGGGGAGGCTAAAAGGGGAATGGGCGAGGCAGAATCGTGTATGGGCAGGGCTAAAGGGGGAAAGGCCGTGGCTGAAGGCGGAATGGGCGTGGCTAAAGGGGGAATGGGCGGGGCCAAGGGCGGGGTGGGCGGGGCCAAGGGCGGGGTGGGGCGGGGCTAAGGGCGGAGTGGGCGGGGCTAAAGCCGGAAGGGGCGGGGCTAAAGGGGGGGGCTTGCCGGGGCTCTAGGGCCGTAGGGGGAGGCTAAAAGGGGAATGGGCGAGGCAGAATCGTGTATGGGCAGGGCTAAAGGGGGAAAGCCGTGGCTGAAGGCGGAATGGGCGTGGCTAAAGGGGGAATGGGCGGGGCCAAGGGCGGGGTGGGCGGGGCTAAGGGCGGAGTGGGCGGGGCTAAAGCCGGAAGGGGCGGGGCGAAAGCCGGAAGGGGCGGGGCTAAAGGGGGGGGGGCTTGCCGGGGCTCTAGGGGCCGTAGGGGGGAGGCTAAAAGGGGAATGGGCGAGGCAGAATCGTGTATGGGCAGGGCTAAAGGGGGAAAGGCCGTGGCTGAAGGCGGAATGGGCGTGGCTAAAGGGGGAATGGGCGGGGCCAAGGGCGGGGTGGGCGGGGCTAAGGGCGGAGTGGGCGGGGCTAAGGGCGGAGTGGGCGGGGCTAAAGCCGGAAGGGGCGGGGCTAAAGGGGGGGGCCTTGCGGGGCTCTAGGGGCCGTAGGGGGGAGGCTAAAAGGGGAATGGGCGAGGCAGAATCGTGTATGGGCAGGGCTAAAGGGGGAAAGGCCGTGGCTGAAGGCGGAATGGGCGTGGCTAAAGGGGGAATGGGCGGGGCCAAGGGCGGGGTGGGCGGGGCTAAAGCCGGAAGGGGCGGGGCTAAAGCCGGAAGGGGCGGGGCTAAAGGGGGGGGCTTGCCGGGGCTCTAGGGGCCGTAGGGGGGAGGCTAAAAGGGGAATGGGCGAGGCAGAATCGTGTATGGCAGGGCTAAAGGGGGAAAGGCCGTGGCTGAAGGCGGAATGGGCGTGGCTAAAGGGGGAATGGGCGGGGCCAAGGGCGGGTGGGCGGGGCTAAGGGCGGAGTGGGCGGGGCTAAAGACGGAAGGGCGGGGCTAAAGGGGGAGGCTTGCCGGGGCTCTAGGGGCCGTAGGGGGGCGGCTAAAAGGGGAATGGGCGAGGCAGAATCGTGTATGGGCAGGCTAAAGGGGGAAAGGCCGTGGCTGAAGGCGGAATGGGCGTGGCTAAAGGGGAATGGGCGGGGCAAGGGCGGGGTGTGCGGGGCTAAGGGCGGAGTGGGCGGGGCTAAGGGCGGAGTGGGCGGGCTAAAGCCGGAAGGGGCGGGGCTAAAGGGGGGGGCCTTGCCGGGGCTCTAGGGGCCGTAGGGGGGAGGCTAAAAGGGGAATGGGCGAGGCAGAATCGTGTATGGGCAGGGCTAAAGGGGGAAAGGCCGTGGCTGAAGGCGGAATGGGCGTGGCTAAAGGGGGAATGGGCGGGGCCAAGGGCGGGGTGGGCGGGGCTAAGGGCGGAGTGGGCGGGGCTAAAGCCGGAAGGGGCGGGGCTAAAGGGGGGGGCTTGCCGGGGCTCTAGGGCCGTAGGGGGGAGGCTAAAAGGGGAATGGGCGAGGCAGAATCGTGTATGGGCAGGGCTAAAGGGGGAAAGGCCGTGGCTGAAGGCGGAATGGGCGTGGCTAAAGGGGGAATGGGCGGGGCCAAGGGCGGGGTGGGCGGGGCTAAAGCCGGAAGGGGCGGGGCTAAAGCCGGAAGGGGCGGGGCTAAAGGGGGGGGCTTGCCGGGGCTCTAGGGGCCGTAGGGGGGAGGCTAAAAGGGGAATGGGCGAGGCAGAATCGTGTATAGGCAGGGCTAAAGGGGGAAAGGCCGTGGCTGAAGGCGGAATGGGCGTGGCTAAAGGGAAAATGGGCGGGGCCAAGGGCGGGGTGGGCGGGGCTAAGGGCGGATGTGGGCGGGGCGAAAGCCGGAAGGGGCGGGGCTAAAGGGGGGGGCCTTGCCGGGGCTCTAGGGGCCGTAGGGGGGAGGCTAAAAGGGGAATGGGCGAGGCAGAATCGTGTATGGGCAGGGCTAAAGGGGGAAAGGCCGTGGCTAAAGGCGGAATGGGCGTGGCTAAAGGGGGAAATGGGCGGGGCAAGGGCGGGGTGGGGCGGGCTAAGGGCGGAGTGGGCGGGGCTAAAGCCGGAGTGGGCGGGGCGAAAGCCGGAAGGGGCGGGGCTAAAGGGGGGGGCTTGCCGGGGCTCTAGGGGCCGTAGGGGGGAGGCTAAAAGGGGAATGGGCGAGGCAGAATCGTGTATGGGCAGGGCTAAAGGGGGAAAGGCCGTGGCTGAAGGCGGAATGGGCGTGGCTAAAGGGGGAATGGGCGGGGCCAAGGGCGGGGTGGGGCGGGGCTAAGGGCGGAGTTGGCGGGGCTAAAGCCGGAAGGGGCGGGGCGAAAGCCGGAAGGGGCGGGGCTAAAGGGGGGGGCTTGCCGGGGCTCTAGGGGCCGTAGGGGGGAGGCTAAAAGGGGAATGGCGAGGCAGAATCGTGTATGGGCAGGGCTAAAGGGGGAAAGGCCGTGGCTGAAGGCGGATATGGGCGTGGCTAAAGGGGGAATGGGCGGGGCCAAGGGCGGGGTGGGCGGGGCTAAGGGCGGAGTGGGCGGGGCTTAAAGCCGGAAGGGGCGGGGCTAAAGCCGGAAGGGGCGGGGCTAAAGGGGGGGGGCTTGCCGGGGCTCTAGGGGCCGTAGGGGGGAGGCTAAAAGGGGAATGGGCGAGGCAGAATCGTGTATGGGGCAGGGCTAAAGGGGGAAAGGCCGTGGCTGAAGGCGGAATGGGCGTGGCTAAAGGGGGAATGGGCGGGGCAAGGCGGGGTGGGCGGGGCTAAGGGCGGAGTGGGCGGGGCTAAGGGCGGAAGGGGCGGGGCTAAAGCCGGAAGGGGCGGGGCTAAAGGGGGGGGCTTGCCGGGGCTCTAGGGGCCGTAGGGGGGAGGCTAAAAGGGGAATGGGCGCGGCAGAATCGTGTATGGGCAGGGCTAAATGGGGAAAGGCCGTGGCTGAAGGCGGAATGGGCGTGGCTAAAGGGGGAATGGGCGGGGCCAAGGCGGGGTGGGCGGGGCTAAGGGCGGAGTGGGCGGGGCTAAAGCCGGAAGGGGCGGGGCTAAAGGGGGGGGGCTTGCCGGGGCTCTAGGGGCCGTAGGGGGAGGCTAAAAGGGGAATGGGCGAGGCAGAATCGTGTATGGGCAGGGCTAAAGGGGGAAAGCCGTGGCTGAAGGCGGAATGGGCGTGGCTAAAGGGGGGAATGGGCGGGGCCAAGGGCAGGGTGGGCGGGGCCAAGGGCGGGGTGGGCGGGGCTAAGGGCGGAGTGGGCGGGGCGAAAGCCGGAAGGGGCGGGGCTAAAGGGGGGGGCTTGCCGGGGCTCTAGGGGCCGTAGGGGGGAGGCTAAAAGGGGAATGGGCGAGGCAGAATCGTGTATGGGCAGGGCTAAAGGGGGAAAGGCCGTGGCTGAAGGCGGAATGGGCGTGGCTAAAGGGGGAATGGGCGGGGCCAAGGGCGGGGTGGGCGGGGCTAAAGCCGGAAGGGGCGGGGCTAAAGCGGAAGGGGCGGGGCTAAAAAGGGGGGGCTTGCCGGGCTCTAGGGGCCGTAGGGGGGAGGCTAAAAGGGGAATGGGCGAGGCAGAATCGTGTATAGGCAGGGCTAAAGGGGGAAAGGCGTGGCTGAAGGCGGAATGGGCGTGGCTAAAGGGAAAATGGGCGGGGCCAAGGGCGGGGTGGGCGGGGCTAAGGGCGGAGTGGGCGGGGCTAAAGCCGGAAGGGGCGGGGCTAAAGGGGGGGGGCTTGCCGGGGCTCTAGGGGCCGTAGGGGGGAGGCTAAAAGGGGAATGGGCGAGGCAGAATCGTGTATGGGCAGGGCTAAAGGGGGAAAGGCCGTGGCTGAAGGCGGAATGGGCGTGGCTAAAGGGGGAATGGGCGGGGCCAAGGGCGGGGTGGGCGGGGCTAAGGGCGGAGTGGGCGGGGCTAAAGCCGGAGTGGGCGGGGCGAAAGCCGGAAGGGGCGGGGCTAAAGGGGGGGGGCTTGCCGGGGCTCTAGGGGCCGTAGGGGGGAGGCTAAAAGGGGAATGGGCGAGGCAGAATCGTGTATGGGCAGGGCTAAAGGGGGAAAGGCCGTGGCTGAAGGCGGAATGGGCGTGGCTAAAGGGGGAATGGGCGGGGCAAGGGCGGGGTGGGCGGGGCTAAGGGCGGACGTGGGCGGGGCTAAAGACGGAAGGGGCGGGGCTAAAGGGGGGGGGCTTGCCGGGGCTCTAGGGGCCGTAGGGGGGAGGCTAAAAGGGGAATGGGCGAGGCAGAATCGTGTATGGGCAGGGCTAAAGGGGGAAAGGCCGTGGCTGAAGGCGGAATGGGCGTGGCTAAAGGGGGAATGGGCGGGGCCAAGGGCGGGGTGGGCGGGGCTAAGGGCGGAGTGGGCGGGGCTAAGGGCGGAGTGGGCGGGGCTAAAGCCGGAAGGGGCGGGGCTAAAGGGGGGGGCCTTGCCGGGGCTCTAGGGGCCGTAGGGGGGAGGCTAAAAGGGGAATGGGCGAGGCAGAATCGTGTATGGGCAGGGCTAAAGGGGGAAAGCCGTGGCTGAAGGCGGAATGGGCGTGGCTAAAGGGGGAATGGGCGGGGCCAAGGGCGGGGTGGGCGGGGGCTAAGGGCGGAGTGGGCGGGGCTAAAGCCGGAAGGGGCGGGGCTAAAGCCGGAAGGGGCGGGGCTAAAGGGGGGGGGTTGCCGGGGCTCTAGGGGCCGTAGGGGGGAGGCTAAAAGGGGAATGGGCGAGGCAGAATCGTGTATGGGCAGGGCTAAAGAGGGAAAGGCCGTGGCTGAAGGCGGAATGGGCGTGGCTAAAGGGGGAATGGGCGGGGCCAAGGGCGAGTTGGGCGGGGCCAAGGGCGGAGTGGGCGGGGCTAAAGCCGGAAGGGGGCGGGGCTAAAGCCGGAAGGGGCGGGGCTAAAGGGGGGGGCTTGCCGGGGCTCTAGGGGCCGTAGGGGGGAGGCTAAAAGGGGAATGGGCGAGGCAGAATCGTGTATGGGCAGGGCTAAAGGGGGAAAGGCTGTGGCTGAAGGCGGAATGGGCGTGGCTAAAGGGGGAATGGGCGGGGCCAAGGGCGAGGTGGGCGGGGCTAAGGGCGGAGTGGGCGGGGCTAAAGCCGGAAGGGGCGGGCTAAAGGGGGGGGCTTGCCGGGGCTCTAGGGGCCGTAGGGGGGAGGCTAAAAGGGGAATGGGCGAGGCAGAATCGTGTATGGGCAGGGCTAAAGGGGGAAAGGCCGTGGCTGAAGGCGGAATGGGCGTGGCTAAAGGGGGAATGGGCGGGGCCAGGGCGGGGTGGGCGGGGCTAAGGGCGGAGTGGGCGGGGCTAAAGCCGGAGTGGGCGGGGCTAAAGCCGGAAGGGGCGGGGCTAAAGGGGGGGCTTGCCGGGGCTCTAGGGGCCGTAGGGGGGAGGCTAAAAGGGGAATGGCGAGGCAGAATCGTGTATGGGCAGGGCTAAAGGGGGAAGGCCGTGGCTGAAGGCGGAATGGGCGTGGCTAAAGGGGAATGGGCGGGGCCAAGGGCGGGGGTGGGCGGGGCTAAGGGCGGGGGTGGGCGGGGCTAAGGGCGGAGTGGGCGGGGCTAAAGAGGGCGGAGTGGGCGGGGCTAAAGCCGGAAGGGGCGGGGCTAAAGGGGGGCGATTGCCGGGGCTCTAGGGGCCGTAGGGGGGAGGCTAAAAGGGGAATGGGCGAGGCAGAATCGTGTATGGGCAGGGCTAAAGGGGGAAAGGCCGTGGCTGAAGGCGGAATGGGCGTGGCTAAAGGGGGAATGGGCGGGGCCAAGGGCGGGGTGGGCGGGGCTAAGGGCGGAGTGGGCGGGGCTAAAGCCGGAAGGGGCGGGGCTAAAGCCGGAAGGGGCGGGGCTAAAGGGGGGGCTTGCCGGGGCTCTAGGGGCCGTAGGGGGGAGGCTAAAAGGGGAGATGGGCGAGGCAGAATCGTGTATGGGCAGGGCTAAAGGGGGAAAGGCCGTGGCTGAAGGCGGAATGGGCGTGGCTCAAGGGGGAATGGGCGGGGCCAAGGGCGGGGTGGGCGGGGCTAAGGGCGGAGTT